>NC_080426.1:53234500-53541367 GCF_029873635.1 Malania oleifera
AAATTAATCCCTACTTAGAATCAAAATAAACTAAATTCTTAACAAAAATTAATTCTACACTACTAAATTCAGAAAGAGAGAGAAAGAGTGTTGGTAGTGTAGAAATTGCAGTTGCTGCCCTTTGCTCCCCTCCCCAAAAAAAGCCACTCCTAAAGAACTAAAAAAAAAAAAAGCTTAAAGAAAACCCTACATCTATCCCTTTGACTTTTCAAAATAACCCATAAATCCCCCTTCTTTTTACAATTCAGTCCCAGCTACTAAAAGACCTACATGTCCCAGCTTGCTGCATGTGGCCCTCACGTGTTCACATCAAACTCTTTTTCTTCTTTTTGTTTTTCTTCCTTTTGTTAACACATAATTGGTTCTGCACTTCAAAGCTTGAAACACAAAAGTTGTAGAACTCTTTCTCATCTTTCCCCAAAATTTTGAATCATTTTGATCAAAACTCAGACGAGAAAGTTACGCTCAGATTACGAAGTAATGTTGAAATAGTCCATGAAATAGTGTATGGTAACTTCACATCCGATTTTGACCTTGATGCAACCAGTATTTCTCAAAACACAAAACATGAAAATTGTAGAGCGTTTTCCTATATTTCTATAGCATCTTCAATCATCTAAATCATAGGTTGGATGAGAGAGTTATGAATAGATTACGAAGTACCATCAGTTTTTAGCTTCCAATAGTCGCCCTGCAATAAAAAACTACCAAAAATTCATAAATTACTCAATAAAACTCAAATATTATAAATAGGACACAATATTAAAATATTGAGAGTAATTATGAATTTAATTAAAAATACAATTCATAATGCATGAATAAAAGCACCTAATTAAGCAATTTAAGCGCGTAATTATTACTAATAAAAGTGAATGAGCGGGTATTTATAGAGTTGGGAAAAACTATAGTCGTTAGGGACACACTGGGTATTTTGGAAAAAGATTAATTGTGTTTAATTAAAAATAATGCAGTTTAACGTCGATAAAAATTGGATAACCCGAGAGGTTCGGTTGACCATTTTTAAGATTTAGTCGACCAGATTACTCAGTTCGGTCGACCATGGCATTTTTGAACTGAGGTTTAGGTAGGCCATATTTGAAGAGATTTTGAACCTCCGAGGTTTAGTTGACTAGATTGAGTTCGGTTGACTAGATTTGCACGTTTGGTCGGCTAGGTTATTTTATAATTGAAGGTTCGATCGACCAAGGCATTGGGAAATCCCCACGTGCCAACTCAGTTGACCAAAGCATTGAAGTTCATTTCACATTTGGTTGACCCAATGGTCAACTGTTGACCCTGGGGAGGTTTGGTTGACCGAAGGTCTATGTGTGTTCTGGTTCAGTCAACCGAATGCACTAAAAGTGTGTATTTAGGTTCTTATTTGAGTTTAAAGTTTCGTGCAAAGACCTAGGGTCTATCTAAGGTTAAGACTCTTTAATTTAGCCTAAAAAACCTAGTGTCAATCGACCAAAGTCTATCCTAAAGTTTGTCTATGATCATATGGAGCATTTAGACATATCATGCAAATGCATGCATTATTACAAACCAAAATAATAAAACTTAAATGCATTACTAATACAAATCAAATATGTATTCTTCTTTTGTTCTGAAGACTCCATGAAATATTCCAAATTTTTGCTTTAAGACCTACCTTAGCTTTCATGTTCTCCTGATCTTATAGGTGACCTAAATAACACTTGTTCACACACTAAAACACACACATAAGTAACATGTTTTTTGTCAGCATCAAAACAAAGAATGGACTCAAAAATCCAACAATCTCCCCCATTTTTATGATGACAAACACACTAGAGCAAAATGAGTACAACCTGAAAAGGTTTTCCCTAAGAATATGCATAAAGTAAAAATAAACATAACAACTCAAGCATATTCATGAAAGAAGACATAGTAAAAGATTATGCATTTAGTTTTAACGTTAAAACACATGCTCAGATATTTATCCCTTTGTTTTTGCCCCTCAAGATATTTGCTCCTATGGTAATAAACATTTTGCTCAAAAACATTCTCCCCCTTTTGGCATTAGCAAAAAGGGTTAAACTAAGTATAAAATATTTTAAGCATGTAAAACATACTTTGCAAAGAGAACTCCCCCTTTTTTTTTTTTTTTTTTTTTTGAAAAATGCTCTCCCCTTTTTTTGGCATTTATTTTTCATAAAACTATATTTAGCCATTTAATATAAAGAAAACATGATAAACATGGTCAGACCAGAGGTATCCTTAAACCATTGCAATTAAGAAAATACAACGTAAGACCCGCAAAAGATTGGAATGTAAAAGCATGCGGCAAATGAAAAAGTAGGTTTGAGCATAAATATGGTCTAACTAGTTCACATGCAATTCATGAATAATCCATGAACCAGTTGTGCAACACCCTTAAAAGAAATTTAATGACAAATAATTTTAAAACAAGATAGCACAACTCATGAAGCAAAAAGCATACAAGCAAGATATAGAAATATTCTATAAGTTCAATTCTTGCTTTTATAAATGTGTATATATATATATATATATATATACATATATATATATATATGTATGTATGTATAAAAATATATCCTCTTAAAATTTTTTATAAATACTGGGGGCTTATGTTTGTTGAAAAAGAAACTTTAATTCAAACTCAAGCAAACATCATTTTCCCGGTTAAACATTTAAGCACAACACAAAGTATGACCGCAAAAATAAACACAACCATATAAATCCATAAAAATTACGTAAATTTAAAGTAAGGATCATATGGCAAATCCAACAAACTTGTGGCAAAACAATATTTTTCAAATTAAGGTTTTCAATAACATCATTACATTAAATCATGTATCACAAGATGAAATCAAAATAAATCTAAGCCAAAAGTTTGGGTGAGGATACAAGATAGAGATTTAAAGAAAGGATACTCCCCCTATCAATTTGAATATGTGCTTAGATATGGTTAGCTATTTATACTGATACAATGTATGAAAATTTAGTAAGAGTTCAAACAATATAAGTACCATTTTTCATTTTAAAACAAGTTTTATTGGGTATGTGTTAAACCAATTTATCTCACCAATAAAATGTCTGTTGACCTGATAGGTCACACCCAGTTTTGATCATGACAAATACTCTTGATACCAATGGTTATACTAAAGCTTGCATGTAGGTTCACTGTGCACGAATATTTGGACTAAAAGACATACCATGATGGCGTGCAGTGTTCATACCAAAGAATGAAATTTTTTTTTTTTTTTTTTGTATTTGTATTTATCTTTCATTTTCTTCATTTTGGGATGTAACATTTATTATGGATTGTACACCTTCTGGCTTGTAATAATTTGCATCGTGCATGGTAGGTAGGTATGCTCATAATAGACCTTAGTTGGACCTTAAGTACCTACTTTTAGTACACAAAGTCCCCAACATCACTCTTCATATTAGGGGAATTAATTTTAGCTAGAAATGGACTTAATTGAGAATGTTGAGAAGGTTCGGATGATCAAACCCAAGCAGTGTAAAACGGCTCAGGCAACCGAACAAGTAAATATACTGTCTTTGTGTTCGAACACCCGAACCTAATTTGAGTGTATCTTCCTCGGGCACCCGAACCTGTGTCAGAGCACTTTTCAACTACTCGGGCGACTGAATGATCATGTTCAAATTGGGCTTGGGCGACTAAATTGGTTGATTCGGTTAACCAAACTTGGAACGGCGCACCCAAATTTACGAACAAAATGCTACTAACTTTTGTTCAGCCGACCGACCATTTCTTTGGCCACTTGAACCATTAAAAATCAATTTCCTGAGTGAGTCTATTCAAGCACTTGAACCTCGCTGGTTAAAATATTTTTTACCGATTTTTTAATGGGGTAAACTGAGTTAATTTTCTTAATGACTTTTAAAAAAAATTTAATTATTCCCATTGAGTCTCAATGGTCAAAAAATCCTCCTTGGTTATAAATACCTGTTCATTTGTCATAATTAGCAGGGATTAGCATTTTGATTAAGACCAAAATTCTCTCAATGTCAAAAATCTCCTTTTAGCCTATATTACTCCCAAACACTCATACACTCCATTTTTCTTGATCTTTTAAGTGTTGTGAGTATTTCTAAATTGATTGTGCTTAGTCTTACTACCTAGTGCTCTCATTTGGTATATTGTTTGATTGATTTTATTTGAAAGTATAGCTTTAAGTTCTTCCACCGATTTTACTTGATAAATCTTGTGTGGGAAGACTTAGAAGGTTGTGGTTCTTGTATTGTCATTGCAAGACACATAAACCTATATTTTTGTGTGCAAAATCCTTTTCAAAAGCTAGTTTTTCAAACACTCCATTGTGTTTTGTATATTGAAACATCTTGTTGAGATTGTTTGAATCAACTTGCTTAGCATATTTGAAACCCTGATCTGATGTTGCATTATTCATTTATTGTGTTTCAAATCTTACTTTGATATACACTCTAGATTTGGACTGATAATCTATACTTGATTGAGTGTTTAACACACATTATAACACTGAGCATATTTACATATCATTCGTGCTTGCAATATTGATTATGCTGTACTGGTGCACATATCTTCTTATGTGGAAGCATATTTCTGTGTACAAATTTTATACACATTGGTTGTATTCCATGCACGGGCTTGAATAGGGAGACTAGCCCTGTTGAATAGTCTCAGACTAGCTTAGACTCGGTTAAGAAAGCTAGGTGTGCTATCCTGGTAAGGCATGTTGGTTGAGGTCACCCCTTGAATTGACCTGGTTGTAATCGATGCCGCTCCACCCGTTAAGTGAGCTTTAGTGGAATCCTTGTGTTGGTCTAGCCAAGGCGGGGACGTAGGCAATTTGGTCGAACCTCGATAACATATTGCGTGTATTGTTTACTTTTCGCACTTTACTTTTACTGCACATATATGTTTATTTGTTGATTGCGTAGAATGACCCTAGCTTAAATGGATATTTGCATTAAGCTCATACAAAGCATCCAATATATATGAAATGATTAGAACAATACAACAAAATGCATATTGGATGAATTTTCAAAAAATACTGCTCCCCCTCAATTACGCAGTAAGAGCATTAAATTCTTAGCCAAAAGTATTAGATTTTCAATAGACAAATTTTGGCATTTGATTGCTAAGCTTAGGAAAATATGATATACAATATAAGTGTTAATTTCCTAAAGCACGACATAATATGATGGACAAAAAAATATGCTATATTCAAAATATTTTTACAAAAGTTTACATATAGCACCATTTTACAAGTTAAAAACCATTGTCCATTTGAAGGGGATTTATTTAAACATGCTTATGAGATTTAATTTAAGAACTGATAATTTGATATAAGCATGCACTAGCCAGTATTATCATATATTAACCAATCATAATTATATGTATATATATTAAGCTTATATTGGATATATCAATTAATATTTTCATATCGGCTAGCATTCCTAATGTTTTTAGTATAACAATAGTGTGTTCTAAAATTTAAACTCTTAAGCACAAAACACTATTCAATTATTTAAAGTATTATGACTCCTTATACACACACACACACACACACACACACACACACACACACATATATATATATATATATATATATATCCTAAAATCTTATGAGTATTAATGAAATGTTCTTTTTAAGCATCTCATAAGCTAACATGCTATAACACATGATTCAACAAAATAGTTAACACAATATATATCACAAGAATCATGGCATGAAATATTTTAATAAGTAGAATGAGGCAGAGTATTCCAATACATTTTACTCCTTAATCATTTAGGCACGAAATCCTTGGAGTGGTGTCCTTTTCTTTCTTGATTTTTCTAAAATTCTACTGATCCCAAAATTCCTTAGGACTACTACAAGACATAATCTTTTAAAGACATTAGTAGCTAAGGCATCACATAAATCTATGCATGACATTCAAATGATATGCATTAAAACTATGTCATGCAGATTCAAATCATTTTCAAGTTTAGGAAACATGTATCTTTTAAAAATGTTTTAATAGGATATGAAAGACTTCGATAAACACTTTCCAAATCCTCCAATCTTTTGATTTTATAGAAATCATTTTCAACAATCAAACAGTAAAATCTAGGCAATGAAAATAGTGGAAGATTTGCAAAGGGTTGACCCTCAAAATGGGATACACTGAAAAGATGAGTCGTTGCAATCTTTATGCAAATAGTGGTTAAACTTATTGCAACCGGACTCTGATACCAATTGTTGGAAATGGTGTGATCCCAAGAGAGCAGGTGAATTGGGTTTTTAAACTTTTTGGCTAATTAAACATTTCACTGAATCACCACAAATCAGATCCCATTCATAATGCAAACGTGTATGTAAAATAATTGAACTGTGAATGCAAGCATACACGTGTGTAGCACATCTCATGTAAAATAAAGGTGTGCATGCAAATAATATAATAGTAAATAAATTGGAATACACATACTGACTTTAAAGTACAGTAATTTAAATGAGATAGGGAGAGAGTGACACAAAATATTTGTTATCATGGTTTGGCCAAACTAGCCTACGTCCCCACCTTGGGCATAGCCCCTAAGGATTCAACTAAACTTGCTCACTTAAACGAGTGGAGTAGAAGTTGTTTACATCCTCTCCTTACGGCCCGAGGAAAATCCCAGTTCAATTTTTGGGCTGAATCGAATTAGTCTCACTAACGGGGCTGAGACTCCCCAGTTCAATTTTCTAGCTGAACTAAATCAATCTCACTTATGGGACTGAGACTCCCCAGTTCAATTTCGATCTAAATCCAACCAATACAATAAAAATATTTTTGTACATGAAAATGCTTCTGAAAAATACAAGCAAAAATGTACACATTTAAGCTCAAATGCACTCTTATATGATACGCAATAATACTCAGTAGAGAAAGTGTGTAAAACAAATATTCTAATCTTTGATGAAAGACATATATGATACAATGCATCAAAGATTTGAGCCCTAATAAAATATTTCTCCAAAAAATATTTTGAATACTAAGCAGGAGAACGTAGGTTTTGGTTTTCAAATAGTTTGTGCACAAATAAAATATATAGGAAAATAAGTATTATGTTCTCCAACAAAGATTTATGAAAATGAAAAATATTTGGAAAATCTAGGAGTTAAGCTCAAAGATATTCGTGCTATGAATACAAAAACAAATACCCAAACAAAATACTCTCTTAAAACTGATTTGCAAATATAAATGAAAGTGAATTTGGAGGGTATGAAAAATTAGACTCCAAAATGATTTTTCAAGTAAAATAGTATGTGGGGAAACTTTGATTAGGAAAAAGATTTGAGAGAAAAGTTAGGCTAATCAAAGTTACTAATAAAAGAAAATGAGGGTGTATTTATAAACTTAGGAAAAATTATAGCTATTGGGGACACGCTGGGTATTTTGGAAAAAGATTAATTGAGTTTAATTAAAAATAACCCAATTTAACCTCGGTAAAAATTAGACAACCCGAGAGGTTCAGTCAACCATTTTTAAGGTTCGGTCAACAAGATTACTTAGTTTGATCAACCAAGGCATTTTTGAACTGAGGTTATGGTCGACCATATTTGAGGCGATTTTGAACCTCCAAGGTTCGATCGACCAAGCTAAGTTAATTGACCAGATTTGCATGTTCATTCGACCAAGCTATTTTATAAGTAAAGGTTCGGTCGACCAGGGTGTTAGAAAATCCCCATGTTTTAGTTCGGTCGACCAGAGCATTGAAGTTCATTTCACATTTGGTTGACCAAATGGTCAACTGTTGACCCTAGGGAGGTTCAGTCGACCAAAGGTCTATGTGTGTTCTGGTTCGGTCATTCTGAGCATTTAGACATATCATGCAAATGCATGCATTATTACAAACCAAAATAATAAAAACTAAATGAATTACAAATACAAATCAAATATGTCTTCTTCTTTTGCTCTGAAGACTCCATGGAACACACCAAATTTGTGCTTTAAGACCTACCTTGGCTTCCATGTTCTCTTGATCTTATGTGTGACCTAAATAATACTTGTTCACACACTAAAACACACACATAAGTAACATGTGTTTTTTCAGCATCAAAACAGGGATCAGACTCAAAAAGCCAACACTTACCCTTCAGCGTGGATAGCACTATCAGCCTCCTCTATCGCGGAGCTCGGTTCGCTTGTCTATTTGAGTTTCCTGAAATGTTTGTATTTCTGAGATGAGAGACCTCTCAGTAAGAGAGATAAACTAATATCAATGACATGAATATTATATTATTATAATGTATACCGTAAATATTAAACTGTATCTGATAAGTAGGAAAATCTATACATAGTTTAACTACATTTAATAAATCAGGTAAAACAATTCTATATAAATCTGAATAAATCATATTTCCATATAACATACTATGTCATACTAGATTTTTGTGTACATATAAATCATCTGTTATATCTGTATAATACTGAAATCATACCCTAGATGGATAGCTAGCTGATGTCATGTATTAACTCCACATGATTACTTTGTGCGGCCCATAGGCGGGACCTAGCAATGGTTGACCTACCACGATAAGCCAAAACTAATAAGTATGTATGTATGATTGGCCTACCCAGCCTGGTTCGGACTGCCAGGGGGCACACTACTCTTCCCTAATGCTTAATTGACTATCCAACTCTCACACTCTATCTAAGATGTGTGGTAGCACTACCTGAATTAATAGCTACGGTATCGTGCTCTAAATCTAAACTAAGTCATCTAGGTTCTACTATCGTATAATATATTTCATAATTGGTTCATTGAAGAACCCTTAATGGCCTGCCCTCAGTATCTTCTCATCGACGAGACAAGTGTACTTGCTAATGAAACCAAGAAGGACATTCATCGACGAAGACAATGGGTTCATCTTCGAGTCCTTGTTGATGCCCCTTTTTAAATTTCTTTCTTTTTCCTTTCCTTTTCCCTTTTACCTTTATCATTTTCATTTATTATATTTTTGGGTCTCTACATCCTCCCCTCCTTATAAAAACTTCATCCTTAAAATTTGTTATCACTCACATGTATCACTTTCTGAGGAAAAATCCGTTGTAATTTTTTTTTAATTATTCTCACTTATGGTGAAGGAATATCGTGGTAATACTTACGGTCTTGGGAGATTACAGTAACCAAACAAAACTCTCCCAAAACCAATCAAAATAGAAAACTATTACATACACTTGATTAACCTGCATAAAACCTACCTATTTACATGATTTCTTACCTTAACCATTACCTTTCCTTTATGATTACTGTTGAACCCCACTAAATAGGTGTTGGTACATCTGACGCATCTCCTCTTCCAATTCCCACCAAGTTTCCTCCACTATATGGTTCCTCTAAAGCACATTCACTAGTGGGATTTTCTTTGTACGTAATTTCTGTTCTTTATAATCTAAGACCTGAATTGGTATATTTTCATAAGATAAGGTCTCACAAATCTCCAGTGTTTCATAACTTACTATGTGATATGGATCTAGGATGTATTTCTTCAACATGGACACATGAAATACATCTTGAATTCTAGATTGCACTGGGGGTAATGCTAACTTGTAGGCAAGTGGGCTAACTCTTTCCAATATCTCAAACAGCCCAATATACCTAGGGCTAAGCGTACCCTTCTTCCCAAATATCATTATCCCTTTAATCGGCGCAATTTTCAAGAACACTTTATCACCCTCACCAAATTCCAGTGCTCATCGATGAGTATTTACATAGCTTTTCTGTCAGCTTTGAGTTGTTTTACTCCTTTCCTAAATAAGCTTGATTTTCTCATAAGCTCATTGTACCATCTCTAGCCCTAATATCTGCTTCTCTCCAATTTCATCCCATTATAACAGAGATTTATGCCTCCGTCCATATAGTGCCTCGTACGGAGCCATCCTGATACTAGCCGGACAGCTGTTGTTGTAAGCAAATTCCACTAATGGCAAGTACTATATCCAGCTACCTCCAAAATCTAGCACACAGGCACGTAGCATATCTTTCAATATTTGAATAGTTTTCTTAGTCTGTCCATCGGTCCGACGATGAAAGGTCATGCTAAAAGCCAACTGGGACCCCAAAGCTCTATGTAAGCTTTTCTAAAACTAAGATGTGAAATGTAGATCCCGGTTAGAAACAATAGACATTGGCACTCCATGTAGTTTGACTATTTCCTATACAGAGGGCTCTACCAATCTACCTATGGAGTAATTTACTTTGATGGGAAGAAAATATGCAGTCTTTGTTAGTCTATCAATGACAACCCAGATGGCATCATGTCCATACTGTGCCGATAGTAACCCCGATATGATGTCTATAGATATATTTTCCCACATCCATTCGGGAATATGAAGTGGTTGCAATGGCCCTGCCGGTCTCTGATGCTCAGCCTTCACCCGCTGGCATGTCAAACGGTGCCCTACATATTCAGTAATCTCTCTTTTCATATTGCTCCACCAAAAGGATAACCTCAAATCCCTGTACATTTTCGTACTCCCTAGATGTATTGTATACAAGGAACAGTGCACCTCTTTCAGAATGATTCATTTAATCTCAGCATCTGCAGGCACACAAAGTCTGGTATGAAACCTCAAAGCTCCATCATCTGAAATACTGAACTCTGCTTTCTAACCGTTCTGCGCGTTATCCATAATCTTCATTAACTCCACCTCTTTCACCTGAGCAGCTTTAATCCTTTTTTAGTAATCTAAGCTGCACCACCATATTAGCAATTAATGGATGATAATAACCCTCTACAAGCTCCAACCCAAGTCTTTCCAAATCCATTCTAATCTAATGTGCAATTACTATCGCTGATATAGATGCACTCCCTGATTTATGGCTCAATGTATCAACTACCACATTAGCCTTCCCTAGGTGGTAACTGATGGTGCAGTCGTAGTCTTTATTTAGCTCGAGCCACCTCCTCCGTCTCATATTCAACTCCTTCTATGTGAATAAGTACTTTAAAATTTTATAATTGGAAAATATTTCACACCTCCCACCATACAAATAACGCCTCCAGATCTTCAATGCGTAAACCAATGCAGCCAACTCTAAATCATGCATAAGATAATTCTTTTCATATTCCTTCAACTATTGGGAGGCATATGCTACAACTCTCCCCTGCTGCAATCAGAACACATCCAAGCCCCTTTAGGGATGCATCACTGTAGATTACATATTCATCATTTCTTGATGGAATAGTCAATACTGGCGCAGTGACGGGCCACTACATCAATTCCTGGAAACTTTACTCATAATCATCATTCTATTAAAACTTAGCATTCTTCCTGGTTAGCCGTGTCAGAGGCCCTGATAGCCTAGAAATTCCTTTTACAAATCAGCGATAATATTCTACCAGTCCCAAGAAGTTTCTAATCTCCTGAACATTTCTCCGTCTTGCCCAATTCACCACTGCCTCTATCTTGCCAGGATCTACTAAGATTCCATCCTTGGATACTACATGCCCAAGGAATGCAACTTTCTTTAGCCAGAATTCGCACTTCTTGAACTTGGTGTACAACTTTCTTTCTCTAAGTATCTAAAGCACTAACCTTATATATGTCTCATCCTCCTCGAAACTCCTTGAATAGACCTATCATTAATGAAAATCACTACAAACTGATCCAAGTACTGATGGAAAATTCTATTCATCAGATCCATAAATATAGCAAGAGCATTCTTTAATCTGAATGACATAACTAGAAACTTATAATGGCCATTCCGAGTTCAGAGCACTGTCTTAGAGATATCCTCTGCCTTGACCTTCACTTGATGATACCTAGATCGTAGATCAATCTTAGAATAAACCTATGTACCCTGGAGTTGATTGAACAAGTCATCTATGCAGGGAAGAGGATACTTATTCTTAAATGTTACTTTATTTATTTCTATGCAATCTATACACATCCTTATAGTCCCATCTTTTTTCTTTATGAACAGAACTGGCACTCCTTAAGGGGATACACTAGGTCTGATAAATCCCTTATCTATCAAGTTCTACAACTAATCTTTTAAATATCTCAGCTTTGCTAGAGTCATTCTGTAGGAAACTTTAGAAATTGGTGTCGTCCCTAGAAGTAACTTAATGGAAAATTCAATCTCGCGGTCGAGAGGCAATCCGAGTAGCTCCTCTAGAAAAATATCTAAAAATTTCTTCGCCACTAGAATATCGATAGGCTTCATTTCTTTCTCTTTCACTTCCTTTACATGTGCTATATACCCCTAATAACTGTCCAGGAGTAGCCTCCTTATTTGAATGGCTGACACTAGTTGTGGTGAGGAATGCACGCTCGACCCCACAAATATGAACTCCTACTCTCTAGGAGGTCTGAATATTACCTCTTTCTAATGATAATCAACGCTAGCATAATTAGCAGCTAACCAATCCATTCCCAAAATCATATCAAATCCATCCATTTCTAACACTACTAGGTCAGTTGGTAATAGTCTCCCCTGATTATCTACTAGATAGCCTCTGATTACCTTTCGACACCTCACTACTAACCTTGTCGGTGTAGCTACTACTAATTTGGTGTCTAAGATCTGTGTTTCTACCCCACATAACTTGGTATATCCCACATACACAAAATAATTTGTGGCCTCTGAATCAAATAAAACAATAGCTTTAATTGAAAGCATATTAATAGTATCTATCACCTCATCGCCAGTTGCCTCAGCATCGCCTAGTATCAATGCATAGACCCGCGCTTGTGGTATTTCTCTACTGGCCTCCCCAAGGCACCTGGATGTTTCCTCGGAATAGTATAGGAGTGGGAGCAATGCTATGCTATCCATGACAGTCTCGTGCTAAATGACCTGGTCTACCACACTAGTAGCAGACATTTCTCTCCACTCGGCACTCTCCCATGTGTCTTTTACCACATGTAGAACATGTCTCCTACCTTTATCCCCTATTATATCAACCTCTCCTCCATATACCCCAGCTAGAATTCATCTGAAATCTAGGAGGTGTGGGTCTCTTTCTTTCGCCCTGCACATCAGCACCCCTCTACCTGCTAGCCTCCACCACGACAACTCTATCCACCAGCTCAATGAAATCTTGTACCTTTAAAACCGCCACTTTTTTTATGAATTTCGTGCCTCAAGCCTCTCTCAAATTTTCTTGCCTTATTTTCCTCATCAGGAATGATGTATGAGCCAAAAGGGGACAGTTCAATAAATTTTTTCGCATATTGTTGGACTGTAAAATGTCCTTGGGTCAAGTTTAAGAACATCTCCACTTTTGCTTCTCTATTGGTGGCAGGGAAATATCGATGAAAGACCATCTCCTTAAATTGGCTCCAAGTTAAAGCTACAGGTATTAGTCTATACTCCTCTAGAAGTCCAACAGCCGGCCACCAATGCTCAGCCTCCCCTGTCAGTCTGAAGGTGGCATATAATACTCTCTGCTCATCAATGCAGCACAGTTCAGTCTGTATCTTTTCCATTTCTTGTACCTAGTTTTCCTCCACAAATGGGTCTGCACCCCTGAAAAAGCCAAAGGTTTCATTTTGGTGAACTACTCTATAGTGCCGCCTTAGTCTGCTGATGAGCCCCCTGCTCCCTAGTGATCTATGCAATCTCAACCATGACCTACTGACGTACACTATGTAGCACTACATTTGAATCACTGCCGCCCATACTAGAGGGTCTTGCACAAACATCACCATTGGCGTGAGCACTACTACCCCTAGGGTCCATCCTGAAAAAGACAATAAACATAATCAAAGGACCCTATCTTCATAACATACTAATACATTTTATCTAACTAAACTCTCATATCATCATTTAAACCTCACATTCCTATTCTCAAATTAAGATTTAGTCCTACAATTTAAAAACACTACTCGACAATTGTTTACTATGACTTTCCTAAAATAGTCACCTTGGGAAAGACACAAAAACCATTACGGAAATCCTACTTCTAGACTGCAGAACGAAACCCTAAATTCTCATATTAACTTTCCTAATATTGACTCACTAAAATATTAATCTACCCATTCCCTATCCTCTTCAAAATATATTCTTATACTCTGGTATTATTTCTGCAGTACATTGAAGTCTGTAGAACCTAGCAACCTAAGCTCTGATACCAAACTGTCACGACCCCAAAATTCTGCTATATTATTTTTTTCCACATAATAATAATAATAACTCGGATACCATAAAACATTTACAAAATGAACCCAAACCCCAAGGTGTTGACTTTGGTGCAATCCCAAAATGGGGGTGAATTGGAGATTTAAAAATTTCTTCCTTGGACAACCAACCTAGCAATAGTATTATGCAACCTAGGGGCAATCTAAGTATGTATGAAATTGTAGATTTGGTATATTAATCAACTTTCAGTACAAGCAACACAATTTCAGTATTTCTCAACCAAATGAAAAATCATGTCAATCAAATATGTAGTATATTCAGCAAATAAATTAAATCAAGCACAAAGCAAAATATAATACAAGAAATGTAAAAGTGAGACCAAATAGGATATCGACGTTTGCAAAAGTACCTACATCCTTGCCTCAGCTCACAAGCACATAGATTCCACTAAGGCCCACTTCATAGGTGGAGCGACACCCAAATACAATACCTTACCATGATGGTGCAGCAAACTTTCCTAATTGGGTCAAAGAAAATCTGAGACATTTCATAGAGCAAGTCTCCCTCTTCAGGCCCACACCTGGAATACAATCAATCAGCTCAAATTTGACATACAAATAAAGTGCTTCTAAACAACCAGATATGCTCCACAATATAGTACAGATAAATATGCACTCACAGATGATAGTAATTATGCTAAATTCCAATAAAGTGTGCTAACACTCAATCTGATATCAATATGCAAACAAGTCCTAGAGTGTATTTTCAAGAAATCTTTGAAACAATGTATCAATATTAATTAATCACAATAGGTTTCAAAGAGTTCCAATAAAAGTATTCAAAATATCCCAAAAATGATTTTCTCAAAATATTAGCTCAATAAATATTTGAAAAATATGCTTGTGAAAATAGCTTTAGCAGAATAAAAAACACAACCTTAATGAGTCCTGCAATAGTGATGCAAAGACTCACTAGCTACAAAGGTTGTCCCACACAAAGATTATTAGTTAAACCGGGGGAAAATCCTTGGCTAAAACTCTCAATAAAAAAACAAAAATCAATCAACAAGAGCAAGGAGAGTTTAAGAAAATGGAATTACTCAAGAACACTCTTAAGAAGCTTGATTTATCAAAGGAATGACAAAGGAAGAGTGTATGAGCTTTGGATTTGATAAATATGCACTCAAAAAATCAAAGGATTTTTATGCTAATCCAAATGCTAATCTTATGTTAATTGTGAGCAAATGAACCCATATATATTGACAAGGCAAAAATTATAATCGTTGGGGACACTGAGAGAATTATTATAATTGTTTTAAATGTGTTTAACAAATTAACCATGTTTAACCCCAATTAACCGTGGTAAAAATTTGGCCAACCCTAGAGTTTCGGTTGACGAAGCCATAGGTTCGATCAACCGAACAGACACATAGGAAAAAGTGAAATTTTCATGTTTGGGTGCTTGAAAATGAGTTCGGTTTGCTGGCCAAGGCAATTTTCCAAAATGTCCGAGGTTCGGTCGCCTGAAACAAACTTTAGGCTACCAAACTGCCTAGTTCAGTCACCCGAGGTGAAAATGAACATGAAGTTCGAGCTCCCAAGGTCGTTTGAAAAAGTAAGGGTTTGAGTTCGGTTGACCGTAAACACTTAAGTTATTTGGATTCAGTCATTCAAAATTAGGTCAAATATTTGACCAATCAACAGTGCGGTCGACCGAAGCGATTTAACTTGCCTAGTTCAGCTGCCCGAAGTCTATACAATTGTGAGCCTAAGTTCCATTCTTTAATTTAAATTTACCCCTGATGACATGTGAACATAGAGGGGTTCTATCCACCATATGTGTAGGAACCTAAGGGTCAATCTAAGGCCACCTAAGCATATAGTCCTATCATGCATGATGCAGTTATTACAAACCATATTACATTACAATCCAAAATGAAAAATATAAATATTATAATTGCAAATAAGCACAATATTCTTCATTCTTCCTTGGGGTCATCGTACGCCACCATGAGATAGGATTCTTTTCAATTTCATGCATAGAGTGAACCTACAAACAAGCTCGGGGCACACATCAATACCAAGGTATTTATCATTTTAAAAACAGGATACGGCCAATTAGGTCAACAATGTCCCCTTTTTTTATGATGACAAATCCTTTATGCAAAAGTGGGTACAACCAAGAAAGGCTCCCCCTGACAATATGCATAAAGAGATTTAAAAGCTTAGGCTTTTAAAAAAATTACCAAAGTACCCAATTTTGCCTAACTTCTCCCCCTTTTGGCAATAGCAAAAAGGGTCAAGATATAATAATTGAAGCATATAGGCAAGCCATGAGTAATAGTTATTAAGGTACAAGATATAATTTTGAAAGATTCTTAGAAATTTCGGCAGCATGCCATTTGAAAATGAAGCATTTTTCCAAAAAAAATCTTTATCTAAGTGACCTGTTTGAGTTCAACAAATAAGTTATGGTATTTTACATCAACTTAAACAGTCTAGTATTGATTAATTCAAATAGTCAAGTCAAAGAGATTGTATATACTCATGCAGTAGACAATGACTGAAAGATATTCTCGCAAGGTATAAAATATAGTAATGAATAATGTGAGATAGTGTTTAATTTTTCAAAGCCGTATTTTTCTAAGTGAAGTGGCTCCCCCTCAGTCTATGCACTCTTTCTATTCTTACAATTTGAGTATAAGACACAAGTATTTTGAAATTTATAAATAGACAGCATGACAAGAGATTTCCATTTAAGCTTCAGTTCATGCAAATTTGTCTTTAAGAGAGATCCCCCTTTAGAAATAATCAGCAAGTGTTTTGGGGAAAAAGTTTGCCACAAAAATTGGATTTTAATCCAGCAAGATTGAAGTAAGCTAGAATAACTCATACTAAAAGTATTCATGATGCACAAAAGTGATGTTCTAGAAACACAAACTTAGATAATAGAGTCCAGTTTTATAAAGTATGGGATGTGTGCAATGAATTTTAGAAAATTTTAGCGGCATTTCGTCTAAAAAAGTAACTTTTCCCATGGAAACCTGCTTATAACAAAATTGATTATATCATATAAATCTTTTAGAATTTTACATCAAGAAGATGCCATTTAAGTTCAAAGAATTTAAACACGTGCACAGGCTTCAAATATTTCAAGTTAATTTGAGCTAAGTGCAAGTAATTTAAAACAGATTTTGCATGCACATCCATCAATTTTTTTAGCAAAAATTTGAATACTTTGGGAAATGTCAAACAAAAAATTCGACAGCATGCCATTTATAAATAGGACATTTCCTATATAAACCTGTGTTGGAATTTGTGTATTCCCAAGAGGGGGGGGGGGCGAACTATAATTTTAAACTTTTCTCCTAGGTTGAACTAGATATTGGCAAGATATTAAAACCTAGGGTCTTTCTAAGTAGTTCTAAATACACTGATAAATATAATATTCAGAAATTTAAATCAAGCGCATCATCCACATAATAACATACGCGTGCGGTAAATATAAAGTGTGGAAATATAAACAAACACACGATATGTTATCGGGGTTCGGCCAACTGTGCCTACATCCCTGCCTCTAGCTCGCAAGCCTGAGGATTCCACTAATAGCTCACTTAAGGGTGGAGCGCCACCGATTACAACCAAGTCAAATTAACACAGGGTTGACCTCAACCTTAACCAGATCAATTAGCGGGGCTGACCTCAACCTACACGCCTTAGCAGGATGGCGCACCTAGCTTTCCAAACCGGGTCTAAGCCAATCTAGGACTATTCCAGGGCTAGTCTCCCTCTTCAGGCCTGTTCCTGGAAATACAATAGTATTTGAAATACACTGAAATGATACAGTGATAGTGCTTTCGTGTAAAGCAGATATGTACCCGGATACGCACAATCACATACACCACAATATGATTCACTATGTAAGCTCAGTGTGGTCTAGATAGTTCAACTCTTAAAGGTATTTTCTATCAGTGTAATGCGTACGTGAGAGTGTCAAACAAGCAATCTTTATTTCACAATAAATTCATCCAATAAGCTCACACAAAGATGTTAGCCACACTTCATATATTTCAATCAACAAGTTTTCTCAACACATATATGTATATGAAGCTCAAGTAGTATATGGATTTGGTTTGCAAAATGAGATTAATCTTTTGTATTCAACTAAAGATATAAATCAATGAATATAGCAGCAAATATTTTTCTCACACGAACAAATATCTCTTTAAATATTTATCAAGGTAAAGCACACTAGATATTTGAAAGTATTTTGAAAATATTTTGCAACCAAAAACAAATACAATCTTCTCAAGATATTGCAATGAAGGTGCAAGCTTAGAAGATCAAAAGAAAGTCTTCTTAGGAGAGACTTATTAACAAAGTCCCCTAGGAGTACTTAGGTTTTGCTCTCGATAAAATCATATCAACGAAGCAAGACAAAGAGAGCAAACCTATGGAAACAAACACTCAATCCACTAATAAATGATGTGGGCACTAATAGAAGGTAAGCATGAGTGAATGAGGCTAAAAAATGAGTAGTATAGGCTTTTGGATTTTCATAGAATTCTCCCCTAATCAAAGTAGTTAATCCCCTTCTAATTTTCATAAATGATCTCATATATATAGACATGGGAGAAAATATGACCGTCGGGGACCTATTGGGTATTATTGAGAAAGTTTAATGACATTTAAAACATTTTAACCCTATTTAAAAAATATTAACCACGGTAAAAATCATGGCAACCCGAGAGGTTCGGTCAACCATAAATGTTTCGATTGACCAAGTCTCATATAGTTCGGTCGACCAGAAGAATTTTGAACTAAAGGCTCGGTCGACCAGGAGAGGGTGATTTTTCAATTTTTCAAGATTCGGTCGACTGGGCCATTTTGAACTAGCTAGTTCGGTCGACCAAACCGTTGGGATTTCTCCCGAGGACCCTTGGTCGACTAGATAGTTGGAGTACAAAAATGGCTCGGTTAACCAGATGGTCAAACTGTTGACCCAAGGAGGTTTTGGTCGACCGGGACTTTTTGAATTACATGGTTCGATCGACCAGGGCCTTGGTCAACTATTGACCCAGGCCTGGTTCGGTCGATGAGGCCAAAATGAACTAAGTTGGTTGGTCGACCGAAAGTGCACCAAGTGTGCATCTCAGTCCCATCTTGAAACATACAGACCTTATTCAAGTGCCTAACAAACATATATGCAAATGTGTGTGTCCTAGGGTCATCTATGTCCATATTTGGTTTAAGCTTACAAAATAAACCATGCATGTGATGTGTGTGAGCTTTTTACAAACCAAAGACCTATTTACTATTACAAACCAATTTCCCTACTGAATATATATATATATATTACAACTGAAAAACATGAATTGGTCTTCAAGCTTTAAGCTTTGTGCCCATCTTAATCTCAACAATTTTGGTTCCTGCACAAAACCCCAAACACCCATTAGATATAATGAGTATTTTTCATAATCAAAACCGGGCGTGACCAATAAGGTCAACAACCTACATCAAGAAGATTCAAGAAAACAGTATATCATTCAGTTTGAGCATTTGAGAACCTAAAATTTCTACCAGCAAGCAATACTCATCAATTGCATCTTCCATGCATGAGGCATCAATTAGGCAAGCAAAATAACCAAGGAAATTTAAAAAATGCAAGCCATCATGTATAAACTGAAGTCAATCACCACAAAATAGTAAATATAAGTATCTGTATGTGAGTGGTGAAAATGAAAAGCAAAACGCAAAAATAAAAGTAGTATAGTTATTACAAACCCAAATGTATATAAAAAAGATAAGATATATGAGTAGCGGATCCTCAAATCCTCCTATAGGCCTCTCCATCATCAGACCCTTTCTCATCATGGCCACTCACATCCATCTGCTCCTCACCATCATCCTCCTCATTCATATCCCTCAGACGTTCACCAAGGATGTGGAAGTTTGCCTTTACAACTGATTGAAATTCTATGAATTCGGCATAAAACTTAGTTTGCCTTGCCTGGGATGAGGAAGCTTGCTCCTTGATCTCTCTTGGGATAGAAGTCTTAAACTCATCAAATGAAGCTGTGAGACTCGTGATGGCAGCCATAATCTTAGCATTAGATGGCATATGAGGCTACTCTTGAGGAACCTCCTATGGCCCTAGTCCTTTCTCGGGTATAGTTGGTAACCACATGTTGTCGATCAGCTCATAACCCATCGACAGCAGGGTCGTAGAGGAGAAGGTATATGTGCCCTTTATCTTCTTCAGCACCACATACAGAGTCCTAGTGACTCTCTCTAAAAAAATCCTAGTTAAGATTCCCCCATATGGCATAATGATCCTCTTGCCCACTGTCTTCACAAACATCCACTTTAAGATCAATTTAGGCAAGTAAAGCTTCTTTCTCATGAAAAGAGACCACATCATGAAGCAATCCAGGTAGGAGACGTGATCCCTCGACCAATATTTGGGTAGAATATTATAGGAGATCAGGCAGTATTCAACTTTAGCCTTGAGTGTCAGAGACCTGTAGCTTGGGATATGACTCAGATCAACTACAAGGTTAGTCATAACCAGATTAACAAAAGTACTCACAGTAAACTTCTTCTCGTTAATCCAAGTAGAGATAGAGTCAAGGCAGTCAAAATCTCCTCTCTGGATATCGAACGTCTCGGCTAGATATCCATCATTAAACCGTATATCGGTCTCAAAGTCACAAGAGTAGTATCCCTGGTCATCCTGTCCTAGGTTGGCCTAAAATAGACTAACAAGAATGACATATATCCATCTGGGCTTATAGCTAATGAACTTATACGATCCTTGATACTCGAACATTTCTAGCACATTATTAAATGATTATGCATGAATTCTATGTCAAGAACTTTACCTAGGATAGGCTCTTTGAGCCTAAAGACTTTCTTGTATTTGATCCACCTTTCTACAGAAATGAACCATTGCTTGAGAGAGATACCGGATTCAGCTCTCCTTTGATCTCTAGACATGATTGGAAGTATTTTTCTGAGGAAAATTAGGCTTGGAATGAAAGTAGAGAGTAGCAGAAAGAAAGAAAAATTGACGTACTCTCAAGAAATATGACACAAATGAGATTGTTCATGTAGCCAAAAGTATATATAGATCGTGGTTCGATTGCCTTATCTAGTGTTCGGTCGCCCGAACCATAATAAATGCCCTAGAAGCTGAGTCTGTTTGGTTAACTAAATGTTAGTTGGTTGAATCTCAGACATCCCTTCATATTCTAACCCTTCGTAGCTTGAGTGAAATCAGTTCATTTCAGTTCGGTTTGCTGAACCTCTCTGATGAAAAGCTTCCTTCGCCCAAAGATCAATTCAGTCAATCGAACCATGTTTGGTGGCCCGAACCAGTTTTTAACTGAAATGTTCAGGCACTCGAATGTGGTTAGTGTGTTGGTCAACTTCCTTGTTCGGTCGACCAAATGGTCTAAGTTGAAAAGGGTTCAGCTAACCGAACCTAGTCAACTTTTCTCCTTTTGACTTTTTCTTAGTTGACATGACTCCCTATGATTTAGTTGCTTGACCTAAGGATTATTAAGTGCACCAAATCTAATCTTTTGACACTTTAATCATTTTCAGATCAATGAGAGATGGATTTGGGTTTTTCTTTCACTCTCCACACTTGCTTCATTTTTACCCATTTTCATTTGAATAGGCAATGAAACTTTGTGTACCCCTTCCTTTTACATGAAGTGCAGAAGGTGTGAGTATATGGATTGGAAGAGGTACTAGCATAATGATCTGACTCTCTCACGAAGTACCCCATGTAAAGATTCTTCCTCTTTCTATTTCTAACTCCATTGAATCCTATACCTTCCTTATCAAAGGTCAAATTTCCATTCGGTGAAATTTTCACCACAAAACACTTGAGGGTTCATAGATAACCTTATCTCACAAGATGGGGATGCATCAACACGAGCCATCATGATCTTTTACAAAATAATGTTTAAGTCTAAGTGACAAGGCTCTGATACCAATTGTTGACTTTGGTGCAACCCCAAGGGGGTGAATTGGAGATTTAAAAATTTTTTCTTAGATCAACTAGTCTAACAATATTACGCAACCTAGGGCCAGTCTAAGAATTTATGAAATTGCAAGTTTGATATATTAATCAATTTTTAGTACATGCAACACAATTTTAGTATTTCTCAACTAAATGCAATATCGTGTCAATTAGATATGCAGTATATTCAGTAAGGAAATTAAATCAAGCACAAAGCAGAATATAATGTCGGCAATGTAAAAGTAACACCAAATATGATATCCAGGTTCGACAAAAGTGCCTCCATACTTGCCTTGACTCCCAAGCACAAGGATTCCACTAAGGCTCACTTCACGGGTAGAGTAGCACCGAATACAACACCTTACCAAGATGGTGCACCTAGATATCCTAACCGGGTCAAAGCCAATCTGGGACTTTTCATCATGCAAATCTTCCTCTTCAAGCCTACGCCTGGAATACAATCAATCAGCTCAAACTTGACGTACAAATGAAATGCTTCTAAACAAGCAGATATGTACCACAATATAGTCCAGATAAATTTGCACTCACAGATGATAGTAATTATGCTCAGTGCCAATAAAGTGTGCTAACACTCAATCTGATATCAATATGCAATCAAGTCCTAAAGTGTATTTTCAAGCAATCATTGAAACAATGCATCAATATTAATCAATCACAACAAGTTTCAAAAAGTTCCAACAAGAGTATTCAAAATATCCCAAAAATGATTTTCTCAAAATATTAGCTCAAGAGATATTTGAAAAATATGCTTGTGAAAATAATTTTAGCCAAATAAAAAACACAAGCTTAATGAGTCCTGCAATAGTGATGCAAAGACTCACTAGCTACAAAGGTTTTCCCACACAAGGATTATTAGTTAAACCGGGGGAAAATCCTTGGCTAAAAATCTCAATTAAAAACAATCAATCAACAAGAGCAAGAAGAGTTTAAGCAAATGGAATGACTCAAGAACACTCTTAAGAAGCTTGATTTATCAAAGGAATGACAAAGGAAAAGTGTATGGGCTTTGGATTTGATAAATATGCACTCAAAAAATCAAAGGATTTTTAGGCTAATCCAAATGCTAATCTTATGTTAATTGTGCAAATAAACCCATATACATAGACAAGGCGAAAATTATAACTGTTGGGGACACTCAAGGAATTATTATAATTGTTTTAAATGTGTTTAAGAAATTAACCCTATTTAACCCCAATTAATTGTGGTAAAAATTTGGCCAACCCGAGAGCTTCGGTCTACTAATCCATAGGTTTAGTCACCCAAATAAACACATGGGAAAAAGTGAATTTTCCATGTTTGGGTGCTTGAATATGAATTTGGTTTGCTGGCCAAGGTAATTTTCCAAAATGTTCGAGGTTTGATCACTTGAAACAAACTTAAGCTTACTGAACTACCTAGTTCCATCGCTCAAGGTGAAAATGAATATGAAGTTCGGCCGCCCAAGGATGTTGGAAAAAGTAAGGGTTTGAGTTCGGTCGACCGTAGACACTCAGGTCATTTGGGTTCAATAACCCAAAATTAGGTCAACTATTTGACCAATTAATAGTTCGATCGATTCAGGAAATTTTACTTGCCTGGTTCGGTCGCCCAAAACATACACAATTTTGAGCCTAAGTTCCATTCTTTAATTTAAATTTACCCCAGATGACATGTGAACTTAGAGGGGTTCTATGCACTATGTGTGTACGAACCTAAGGGTCAATCTAAGGCCACTTGAGCATATAGTCCTTTCATGCATGATGCAGTTATTAAAGACCATATTACATTACAATCCAAAATGAAAAATATAAAGATTACAGTTACAAATAACCACAATATTCTTCATTTTTCCTTGGGGTCACCGTACACCACCATGAGATAGGATTCTTTTCAATTGCATGCGTAGAGTGAACCTGCAAACAAGCTCGGGGCAAACATCAATACCAAGGTATTTTTCATTATGAAAATGGGATATGACCAATTAGGTCAACACAAGGGAATCAAGGATATGCCTGTTTATACATATATGTCAAATATGCAGCGGAAACCATAATATACTTAACCTTGTATGCAATACCAACATTCTACTATATCCATAAATACACATATACATCCCCAAAAAGGACGATAATAACCTAAGGATTACACAAATTCCATCTTGAACTCGACTCGACTACTTAACCTTCAACCAAGGTAGCACTATCAGCCTCCTCTATCTCGGAGCTCAGTCCGCTCGTCTATCTAAGTTTCCTGAAATGTTTGTATTTCAGGGGTGAGACACCTCTCAATAAGGGAGATAGACTAATATCAGTGTCTAGTAACATGAGTATTATTGTATTATAACATATACCATACCTGTTAAACTGTATATGATAAGTAGGGAAAATTTATACATAGTTTAACAGCATATGATAAATCAAGTAAAACTATTTTGTATAAATCTGAATAAATCATATTTCCAAATAACATGCTGTGTCATATACTAGATTTCGGTATACATATAAATCATCTACTATATCTTTATAATACTGAAATAATACCCTGAATGGATAGCTAGTTAATGTCATGTATTAACCCCACATGACTAGGTTGTGCAGCCCGTAGGCGAGACCGAGCAATGGTTGGCCTACCACGCTAAGCTAAAACTGATAAGTCTATAAGTATGATTGACATGCCTAGCCTGGTCTGGACTGCCAAGAGGGGCTCACTACTCTTCGTTGATGCTCAATCAACTATCCAACTCCCACACTCTATCTAAGATGTGTGGTAGCACTACTTGAACTGATAGCTATGGTACCATGCTCTGAATCTAAACTAAGCCATACGGGTTCTGCTATCATATAATATATTTCATAATACAGTTAAATAACTATTTCATAATTCTTTATAACATTTGTAATGATAATATTTCTTGAATAACTATTATAACATATCTAGTCACGACATTCGGGCTGACTAAAATATCATGGCATCTGCGCCGGCTGAATATCATGGCATCTACTATGGTTGAATATCATCGCATCTGCGCCGGCTGAATATCACAATATACCAAAAATATAATTTCTAATCTTTTTATAGTTTTTTTAAAAACTGTCGTCGAATTATGTTTGTTATGTGAAATCATGAATATTCTGACATATCATTATTTACAATAAAATTTATACTCATGCCACATACAAGTGAGTACTACACTATAATATATTATTTGGCTGAGAAAACATATTTTACTAGAAAAATAATATTAAATCTCCTTTCAAGGTTTCCTCAATTCAACATAAATATTCCCAAAAACTATACTAACCTATATATAAATTTATGAATCAAATATTGTATATTCAATAATTAATTTTCTAAAAATACCTAACTTAATCTATCCCACTACGTGTTTCTTGAGAAGCTTGCAAAAATCCTAAACCGCGCCCGCAGCGTTCAGAATTTCAAACCCTAAAATCACATTAACCTCAGTTTAATCAACTCAACCCCTAGTATATTTATCATCTACTACATTTCCTGGTTTTATTTATTCCAAATAATCATTTTAATCCTAAAATAGCTTACTTACCCTGATTTTGGGATGGTACCCAAAGACCTCAAATCAACAATCTGCTCCAATTATCTTGCAGAGAATCATTCCTAGATTATTGTGGTAACTTCTAATCGTCAATTCAAATGAGAATCAAGCTGGAATTGAAGAGAGAAGGGAGAGGAAACCGAAAGTTAGAGAGAGAGAGTGAAGAGAAATGAAACCCTTTGCCAAAAAATCTAATTTGAACCTCTATATAGTCCGCTGTCCACGTGGCCTCATCAAAGAGCCACGGGTACTCGTTGACGAGCCAAAGAAGGGCATTCATCGACAAAGAGTGGGTTCGTGGATGAGTCACAGAAGGCCTTTCGTCGATGAAGATAGGGGGTTTGTCAACAAACTGTTAATGGCCTAAAATTCTCTGCTCTCAGTATCTTCTTATTGATGAGACACATGTACTCATCAACAAAACCAATAAGGTTGTTCGTCAAAGAAGACAATGGGTTCATCGACGAGTCCCTACTCATGCCCATTTTTAAATTTCTTTCTCTTTCCTTTCCTTTTCCCTTTTTCCTTTATGATTTTCATTTATTATATTTCCGAGTCTCTACAATTGGACTCGTCAAACACTACATGGATGTTTTCTATAACAGTCAATGTTCTTTTATAACCCTATAGGCTTTACTATCTAAGGAATAGCCTAAAAAGGTTCCCTCATTGGATTTTGCATCAAATTTACCTAGGTTATCTTTATCCCTAAGAACAAAGCATTTATAGCCAAAGAGATGGAAATAGGAAATGTTAGGTCTATGACCATTCCACAATTTGTAAGAGGTTTTGTTGAGAGTGGGCTTGATCAAAACTTTGTTCATTACATAGCAAGCAGTGATCACTACTTCAGTCCAGAAATGTTTGTGTAAGTTATGTTCAATAAGCATTGTTCTACCCATTTCCTATAAGGACCTATTCTTCCTCAAAACTACACCATTTTGCTGTGGGGTCCTAGTTGTAGAAAAATTGTGAGATATACCATGCAAGTCACTGAATTTTTCTATATCTTGATTTTTAAATTCTCTACCCGTATCACTTCAGACGTGTGTTCGTATAGCCTTTTTTATTTTGGATTTTTCTACATAGTTTGGAGAAATTTTCACATGCTTCTTCTTTATGTGTGAGGAATAAACCCATGTGGTTCTAGAATAATCATCAACAATTACAAAGGCATGTGATTTACCTCCTAGACTCTGAACTTTATTAGGACCAAATAAGTCTAGGTGCAACATTTGAAGTGGCCTTGTGGTGGATACTTTCTTCTTTTTAAAGCTGGATTTAGTTTGTTTACCTAGCTGACATGCATCACATATTTTATTTTTCACAAATTGTGTCTTAGGTAAACCTTTGACTAATTTACTTTTAACTAGCTTTGATAACAAATCCTTGCTAGCATGCCATAGTCTCCTACGCCAAAGCCAGCTAGCCTCATTTATAGTGGAAAAACATTTCACATATTGAGAGGTTAAGTTGTCAAAACTAGTAGTATCAACATTTTCATTTCGTTTAGTAGAAAATAGTATTTTGTTCTCAGATATATTCTCTACATTGCATTTATCATGTTCAAAGGACACCTTATAACCTCAACTCTCCCTTTTCTAATTCCAAGCTCGAAACTTTTTAGATGATCTCTCATTCTTCTTGAAGAATCTGCTGAACTTCTTGGTCAACATCGTCATGTCCTCTTTAGGCTCCTGATCACTCTCTTCGCTGGAACTGCTGGTTGAGGCTTTTAGAGTTGTTACTTTCTTTGCTTTAACCCGCTCCCTCATCCTCTCGTTTATTACGATTTCATACGTGATGAGTGATTTGATCAGCTCATCCACTGTCATAACTTTTAAGTTTCACCCCTTAACTATGGCAATATCTTTCAATTCCCAGATAGGAGGTAGACCCCTGAGAATTTTTCTATTCATTTCATACGTGGGGTAAGTCTTACCAAGAGCATGCAAAGAATTGGAGATGTGGGTGAATCTCGTGTACATAGTCTATATGGTTTCACTAGAGGTCATTCTAGATGCCTCGTATTCACTAGTTAACATGTCTATCCTACTATCTTTCACATCTCCAGCACCCTCATATGTAACCTCTAGTTTTTCAAATATTTCCTTAGCTATTTGACATGCCATGACTCTATTGAATTCATTTACATCTAATGTAAAATATAAGGCATTCATGGCAGTAGTATTTACTTGAACTCTTTTCATATCATCATCAATAAATTCATCTTCATTCTTAGGTACTCTCTTTTATCCTACAATTTTCATAGGGACAAAATCTCCTTTGGAGACAACCCTCCACACATTCCAATCAAAATTTTGAAGAAAAATGAGCATCCTTGTTTCTAGAAGGTGTAGTTAACACCACAAAAAATAGGAGGATGTGTGGATGATTGTCCCTCGCCAAAAGGGGTCACACCAACACAAGCCATAGTGATCTTTTACAAAAACATTTAAGTCTAATGCAATGAGGCTCTAATACCAAATGTTTTTTTTAGCGTAATCCCAAAAGTGGGGTTAATTGGATATTAAAACATTTTTTGGTCACTTGTATTCTATTTTTATAGCCACAATCAGTATGACACAACCTAGGGTCTTTTCTAATCAATCACAAATTCAATAGATATATGAGTGTGCAATAAATTAAACAAGTATGATAGTTTCAGTATGTTCTCAATCAAGCACAATTCTATATTCAAACACATAAGCAGAAATATCAACAAGTAAATATAAACATACAAATATAGAAATGTAAAGAGTGTAGCGAAAGCAAACACAAGGTTTTTAAGAGGTTTGGCACGCTTGCCTACATCCTTGCCTCAAGCCAACCCGCTTGAGAATTCACTATCTTGCTTACTTAATCGGGCAGAACAACTTTGTTTACAAGTTCTCCTTAGAGGGTGGAGTCTCCTTAGCTTCTTTAACCGGGCGGAACCAAACCGTTACACACCTTATAGGATGGTGCCCTCTTCCTCAGGCGATACCCGATGCCAAGAACCTGGTTCACTACCTTTATCGTAGGGATAATATGAAATTGATTTTTGTGTACAACAAGTGCTTCTCAAATAAGCTAAAGTGTACAATGAAGTTCTAAATGCACTCTTATATGATAAGATTTATGTTCAGTAGAGTTTTTCTGATTTCTCTCTCAAAAGAATTTATATAAAATAATATGAGAGAAGATGTAAGTATATGATCTTTGATTTCAAAATAAAATATGAAATATGTGTTTTCAAAGATCTAAAACCCCCAAAAATTTTCCCAAAAATGATATTCGAAAAATATAGTTCAAGGGAAGTGAGGGTTTTTGCTCAAAAAAGGTTTTTGCAATAAAGACAAGCAAGCTTTTGAATCTTGCAATAGATGTGCACAATGATTCACAAGGTAGAATAAGTTTCTCCAAAAATATTTGTTAAGAAAAATATATGGGATAAACTTTTAAGCTTACTCTAAAAAATGATTTTCAAACTAAAAAATGACTGAGAGTAAATGCTTTAAAATGAAATAATGAATGCCCAAATAAATGCTTCTTTCAATAACCCTCAAATGCAATAAATGTTCAAATGAAAGAAGTAAAATAAAATTAAAGCTCTCAAAAAAAGTGAATTCAAAAGTGTAAGAGTAAGAGAATATATGCTTGCTTGAATATGAGAGTGATAAAGCACAAATAATTTGAGAGGATTTGCAAGATAATAAAAAAAATGTTAAATGTGCTTGAGTGGGCTATATATAGAGTTCTTAAAAATTTTGATCATTGCGGACACATTGGACATTTTTAGAATTGTTTAATTCAAAAATTAATGATGTTTAGTATTGAAAAAATTGCCCAACCCGAGAGGTTCGCTCGACTGACGACTAAGTTGGTTGATTGGCTTTGGGAAAATTTCAAATTTCTTGAGAGGTCCGATCGACTGGGGAAGCCACCGGTCAGCTAGACCAATGTGATTTCCAAATCACCGAGAAATGGTCTACCGGCTTGATGATCTGATCAGACAAGCTTTGAAGGCCGGCCAACTGGCCATTTTAAGTATAAATTGGCCAGCCGACTAGGGCTTTATGAATCATGCCAAAAGAGAGGGATGGTCGACTAGGGCTTATGAACTATTAAATGGCTGGTCGACTGGGCTTAGTTAAATCTTTGATTTCTGTTCTAAGGGCAATGTCGATCGACTGGGGCTTTTAGAATGTGTAAGGGCTACTGGGCTTAGTTAAAAACAATGTTTTGACCCTATTTTGGCCTTAAAACTTTTCAACCATATGTATATGAGTTTGGAATTATGAGTAGAGGGTTTTCCATGAAAATTTGAGGTTCCCTAAGGTCAGTCTATGGTCCCGTGTTAAGCAATCAATCCCATCATGCAAGATATGCAATATTACAGACTAAACTTAATGCAATTACAATTCAAATTAAAAATGTCTTCAACTCTAGCTCTTCACATTGCTAAGCCACACATCAGGTGAAGTAAGCTTTCAATTCCTCATAGCTTCCGTTGTACCCTGACTTATCGCACCTTCTAATAGAAATATATGTTCAAATACTAGATATATAAGTAAAATACTTTGGATTTGTCACAATAAAAACGGGATAGGACTCATAAAGTCAACAACCCCACTGCACTAGCATATGGTACCTTTGACATGTCATGAATATCATCATCCATCCTTGGGCATTGAACGGAAGACAATTTAAAGTGATTTGCTAATGGTATACTTATTGGTTTTGCATTAGTCATGCTAAACCTCTCCAACACCTTCTCCATATAACTGCTCTAAGATAACTACAATCTCTTTGCAGTTCTATCCCTATGAATCTCCATACCAAGAATTTTCTTAGCTGCACCTAGATCTTTCGTGTCAAACACTTAATTCAACCAAGTCTGCAACTTATTTACCTCAGTTATATCCTTTGTAGTAATTAGCATGTCATCAATATAAAGCAACAAAAAAATGAGAGAATCGTCATCAAGATTCTTTACATACACGCATAAATTATGCTCACACCTCCTATAGCCTATCCAGATCATATAGGAGTCAAAACATTTGTACCATTGCCTCGGATGCTATTACAAACACCCCAATTTTATGTGCCTCTTTTTCCAACACCTAAAAAAAAAATATCTTTCTTCTTCTTGGACTGCGATCGAGACTTTTTTATAACTAAATCCACTCCAGAATTTGCTTCTCCCATGTTCCTGGTTACCATTTACCACAAGCCCTTCACCTTGTGAAATTTCATTGCCAGCCTTCTTTCGTTGATGAAAACCCCGAAATGCGCTTGTTACTTCTTCCAAATTCGGAGTTTCTTTCCCCCATGTTCGAGTCATAACCAAATTTTCATACATGTGAGATGCCAGTAGGGAATTCAATAGCATCAATGTCTTGTATTCTTCCTCGAATTTCACATCAACTTGCATCAAAACACTTACGATTTGATTGAATGCATTGATGTGTTGGTTCAAATATGAATCTTCTGTCATATTAAGCCAATACAACTTCTACTTTCGATACAATTTTTTTGTTAGAGACTTAGACATATACTGGCTTTCAAGCTTCTACCAAACAGTCGTAGGAGATTCCTTATCCATGATGTGATACAACACGTCATCATCCAGACAAAATCTAATACTTGCCACAGCCTTTGCTTCTTATCCCTTCTAACTTGTTTCATCCATGCCTTCTGGTTGACCTCTGTATAAAGCCTTCACCATATTTTGTTGCACTAATAGATTTTTAACCCTTCTCTGTCATAGTCCGAAGTTTCCCTTTCCATCAAACTTAACAGCATCAAACTTTGTAGAAGAAATTTCATAAGCCATTACAACAATGCTTTGATACCAATTTGTTGTGGAAATCAATGCATAGTGGAAACAAACAATCTCGCAATGCAGCAATTAACATTGAAATATACAGAAAAAACAATCACACAGATTATAATGAAAGCAATAAAACAATGACACGAAGAATTATGTGGTTCGGCAATGCCTACATCCACAAGAGCAAACAACAATGAAAAATTCACTATCTTGTGTCTAAAGACACTAAGTTACATCATACAACATGTATACATAAATTTTCCGGAGGCTTTCCCTCCAAAACCCAACCTATCCAACTTCCTAATTCAAATTTTTAAAACCAACGTTGAGTTACCGAGCCAAATCATCGACGGTTTCAAACATACCATCAATGATTTAATACTGAGAGCAAACAGTCAATGTAACACGACAAAATAGTCGAAGGTTTCCTCATGCAAGTCAACATTCCTGTTTTCTTCATGTTTTCTCTTTGCACAGGCCTTCCACTCAACATGTGAGCCACATATTACAACATTAGTTAAAATTAAAATTTTAAATTTCATTAATTTGATCGGTTGGTGGATCCAAGTGCTCTAACTATTGCCACATGTTAGGCAATGACCAGGGCTATTTTTTGGTTTGTAGTTGGTAGTTATGGTGGTTGGAATTTTGATTTTAAATTGAAAATTCTTAACTCGATTTCCCTCCACCATGCATAGCTAATAAATAGATCATGCGTGGACCAATTCCTAGGTCCAAGAGGGGAATAAGGGTGAGAAATACAACGTTCAAGTTGTTTTGGGATGACAAAAAGAGTACCACTTTGGGAGAAGTTTTTTAAGAGATTGCAATAGTCTATCTTATTTTGTTTGGGTTCTTTGGGTGTGTGCACTTGAAGAGTGAATCTCCTACTTGAAATATATTGTTGTACATCTTTAGGCTAGTTTTATCACCCTACTTTGATTTATTTTCATGCTTCATTATTGTTTTTCTTGAAGTATATGTCATTGTGAATTGGGTTTGTATCATGCAAATTTTGTGTTTATGTATGTTTTTGTGAGTCCTTAATGTAGTAAGAAGGGTATTTATGCACTATACCAAACCACATTTGGTTTTGGCATCTTGTTGGAAATATGGCTCATATTTGAGTGAAACACATACATTGGGGAAAGCATCATGAAATGGAGAACAAGGAGGCTGGTTGTAGTAACTATCTACGATTTTCCCTATAACCATCAACGGTTTCAGATAGAATGTAGGATTAAGCTCTCGGGTTAAAACTGCTGATGGTTTGGCTGAAAATATTAATGGTTTCAATCACCACAGGTTATGGTTTTTAAATTTGGGGATCAATAGATTAGGGGATTTAGAGGATTTTCCTCGAAGAATTGCTACAGGCATGATTTAGATAGAGGTTCTAAGGTTCCTATGCACTTAGGGTTCATATTTCATCAACATTTGTAACCCTAGTTGTAAGCTTGACATTGGTGATAGTGAAAATTCATTTTTCGCTATCATGGAAGTAGGAAAATTTTTGAACCACGTAAATATTGTTTCTTTGACTGTTACTTTTCATTTATTCTCATTGTTAAGTGATTACTTGTTTCGTATTATTCATCATTTAGTGCTTGCTTTGCTTGTTCCATGATTGACTCGAGTTTATGTGAGGCTTTCGCTGCGCACCCGATATCAACAATTGGTATCAGAGCACTAATTGTAACAACAACTGATATCAAAGCTATTGGTTCACAATGGCTAGGATCTCTTCGGTGAAGTTCTATGTCAATAAGTTCAATGGAATGGGAAATTTTAGGCTTTGGAAGAGGAGGGTGAAGGACTTGTTAGTGTAATGAGGTATGGTGAGGCACTATACGGTAAACAGCTGGAAGGCATGGACGACGCAAGTTGGAAGGAGATGGAAGGCAAAGTTGTATCCACTATGTGGCGTTGTCTAGCTAATGATGTGATGTATAACATCATGGATGAGGAATTGCCGGTAGTAGTTTGGCTAAAATTGGAGAGTCAGTACATGTCCAAGTCATTGACGAACAAGTTGTATCTCAAGCAAAAGCTCTATTGGCTTAAGATGGCAAAGGGTTCATACTTAACTCAACACATTTAATGAGATCATTAGTGATCTGAAATAAGTTGATGTGAAGTTCAAGGAAGAGGAAAAAAAAATTGATGCTGCTAAATTCCCTACCTATGTCTCTGACATACGAGAATATGGTTATGACTCTAACATAGGGGGGAAAAAACCTTGGGGTTGGTGCGTTACTCATCAAAAGAAGGTCACCAATGAGGGTTCACAAGGTAAAGGGCTCGGTATCTCAAGTTCAATGCTGGGTTCGCTATGAATTTCTGGGCCGAGGTGGTTAGTATGATTTGTTTCTTGGTAAACAGGTCACCAAAGGCATCATAAGATGGGAAAGTTGCTAAGGAGCTGTGGACGGGTAATGAGGTAGACTACTTTGGATCAATAATATTTGGGTTTCCAATTTATGTGCACATTCCTAGTGAGGAGAGATCAAAGCTTGAGGCGAAGTCTAGATGGTGCATCTTTTTGGGATATCTGAAAGACGTGAAAGAATTCAAGCTATGGGATCTAGTGGAAAACAAGGTGGTGATCAGTAGAGATATGGTTTTTGGTGAGAAAGCCATGGTGCGGCGTACTCAGGAGGAAGAAGAGAAACAATAGCCAAAAAAATGTAGCAGTAACAAGCATGCGATTCAGGTGGAGTTTGGGAGTCAAGGTATAAATGCAAGGAGTTCTGGCTTAAGAGATCAGTAGGTAGTGCAAGTGGAGTCAAAAACTCAAGGTGGAGATGATAATGTTCAGAACAAAGGGAGTTCTAACTTGGATGACCAGTAGCCATGTCACAGTATAGTTGTAAACAGACGTAGACACATCGTCAGGCCACCCCCCAAGTACGGTTTTGACGATCTGGTGTCTTATGTGCTTATCACTAGTATCGGGGATCCTACTATGTTAATTTAGGTGTAATCCCAAGAGGGGGGTGAATTGGGTATTTTAAAATTATTTCAGATTAATTACCACTTAATCCCAATTTCTAAGTTTAACAAATTAAATGTAGGAGTTTGAGGTTGATTTAAATTTATTTTATCAATGAATTCCTTTTTGCCCAATTAAGTGCATGTGGAGTTATTCAACATACACAAGCAAGCTATATATTGAAATGAGATGCAAAAAATAAAAAGATAAGGGAAGAGAGAAGGGAAATGCAATTTTATGAGGTTTAGCCAACCCGGCCTATGTCCTCGCCTTGAGCAACCCACTCAAGGATTCCACTATTATCCCTGCTCCTTAAATTGGGATGGAACTTCGCTTACATCCACTGCTTACAAGAGGCACAGCTTCCTCCGCACCAGATTCACAACCGAAACCGTGATTACAATATAATATCAAATCTGCAAAACAACTCAAGAATCGCTTCTAACAAAGCTAATTGAGTACAATTGAAACCTATCACATATAAATATGATGAAACTTGAAGCTCATTATGTAAGAAACGATACAATCATTTTATGAATGAAATGCTTCAACACACAATTTCCCTTTTTTATCAAATCTCCCAAAATGATGATATAAGTAAAAGCTTTTGAGAAATTATGATTCGAGTTCAACTTCTTTAATGCACTAATATCAACCATGATCTTATCAAAAGATTTATCTTGAATATTATAACGATCAAAATCAAGAAGTTTACTTCCAAATATTCAACCACAATGCGATCTTTGTAATATGCGAATATATATACGGTAAGATTTCCAAGGATCAAAAGCCTGATGTTATATTTTCAGAAAATATACCTCAGTAACATATCGTTATGAACACTAATGATATTCAAACAAGTAGTTTTGTAATATTGAAAATATCAAGTCTTTGAATGAAAACTCACTTGAATCAAAAATATCTAATCTATAACAAAAGCTTTTCTTAAGTGATACTCTTATCAAAATGATTTAATATATGCACACTCAAGATCAACCTCTTAACAAATATTCAAAAATGGATTTCGCAATGACAAGCTCTTTAAAAAATGGATATCAATCAACAAATCAATTTAGATGAAGAAACTCTATGAGAATAACTATTAATGAGCATATTGATTTACCAAACCTCAATGAAAGCACAATGATTGTTAGATGGCCTTTTGAAAATCGAGATAACTTTAGCTCAGATTCAGCTTTGAAATCCTAGGCAAAAGTTTCAGCAGCATGTTTAAAGTTGTGCTAAACGTGCAATCAGCCTAATCGTATGCTAAAGGTTTTTTCTATTCTCTTCTCTTCTTGTTCTTGTTTATCTTGGCTAGGGCACTAGGATTTAGATGTTCATTATATAGGTATCTTGCCCTTAAAATCAATCTTAACTATTGGATCAAAAATTAGGTCGCGTGTTCTTTCATTAAAAATTAAATTTTTTAAACTTTCCCGCAGGTTCAGATGACTGAGGATTAAATCCCACATGATTGAAGTTCCTTAGATCTTCAAAAAATTAACCTGGACACAGGGTTATACAATTGAAGTTGGGGTTTAGTCTTCTGAAGTGTCGAGTTCAGACGACTGAAGTTTGAGTTTAGTCTTCTGAGATGCTTCTACCAGGTTCTGTGTTTCACCATAAATTTTTCATATGATTGAACTTAATCTTTGGTCTACTAAAGAAATTTTTCAGACGACTGACCTTAAATTCGATCTTCTGAAGTTGCAACTGCAGACGATTGAACATTGAGTTTGGTCTTCTGAAGTGAACCTTTCCGGAATTTTTTCTTTTTAATTTCAAAAAATTGTTTTGCTTTCTTTCTTTTCCCTTTTATAAAAATATTTTTCGGGGTTTTGAAAATATATCTAAGTCCATAGATATCCCCTAATGATGTTCATGAGATGCAGGAATCCTAAGTTCAGTTTAGGGTATATGTTGCGCCTCAAATTAAATCATATGCAATATGTGTATACATAAGTTCTAAGTACTCATTCCCATAATGTTCTTAAACTTGTCGCTTGCATCTTCAGTCTTCTACTCTTTAAGTTCCATGGATTGTGCCAAGTTGAGTATGCTTCAATCTTCATGGCTTCCATGACTTGTTATCCTTCCGTGCATGCTAAATATTGTTCCTGTTCACAATCTTAATGCACAGATCAAATATCAACTGATTTGTCATTATCAAAACCGGATTGGACTTATAGAGTCAACGTACTACCTTTCAGAAGGCCATGCACATCTAAGAGAAAGGTAGATGGGCGCTATAGTGGAGGAGATGGAATCATTGCCTAAGAACCAGAAGTGGGACTTGGTGGAGCTTTCAGTTAGGAAGCGGGCGATTGCATGCGAGTGGGTATATAGAAAGAAAGAAGCAGTTTCAGAAAAAGAAAGAGAGAAGTTCAAAGGTCAATTGATAGAAAAGGAGTACTCGTAGAGGAAGGGAGAAGATTATGATGAAATCTTCTCCCCAATGGTCAGACACACTTCCATTAGGTTAATGTTGGGACTGGTGGCACAACATGATATGCATATAAAGGAGATGTATGTAAAGACATCGTTCCTCCATGGTGATCTAGAGGATCTGATTTACATGAAACAACCAGAAGGTTTTAGCCAATTTAGACAGGTGCACTTAGTTTGTAAGATGAAGAAGTCACTTTATGGGCTGAAACAGACTCTCAGGAAGTGGTACAAGAGGTTTGATGCCTATATGACCCGTATTGGTTACAATAGGTGTGAGTACGATTGCTATATCTATGTGAGGAGTCTTGAGGACGGGTCTCTCATATTTCTATTGCTATATGTTGATGATATGATAATTTCTGCTAAAGACATGATTGAGATAAATTGGTTAAAGACTCTATTGGGAAAAGAGTTTGACGTAAAAGACTTGGGTACAATCAAGAGGATACTTGGCATGGAGATTCGTGAGGACAAAGTTGTAGGGAGACCATGGTTATCTCAAGGTGGCTATGTGGAGAAGGTGCTAAAGACATTTAGCATGGCTAATGCTAAACCAGTGAGCACACCATTAGCGAGTCATTTCAGGCTGTCTACACCCCAATGCCCAAAGACGGACAATAAGGTTCGTGATATGTCGAAGGTCCCCTATGCCAATGCAGTGGGGTGTCATGGTATGTATGAGACCTAACCTAGCATAGGTTGTTAGCATGGTAAGAAAGTTCTTCTAGAATCTCGGTCAACAACATTGGGATGTGATCAAGTGGGTTCTTAGGTACTTGAGGGGTGCAAACGGATATGGTGTCATGTTAAGTAGACTATAGAGGGATCCATCAGTGATAGGGTACATGGATCCAGACTACGCAGGATACTTTAATGACAGAAGGTTTAACACATTGTACGTATTTACCCTTATGGGAGAACCTATTTTTTGGAGGTCTATGGTGTAATCGCTTGTTCCCTTATCTACTACTGAGTCAAAGTACATAGTAGTGGCAGAGGCTACTAAGGAAGCATTGAGGCTTATGGGATTCGTCAAGGATATGGGTGTCAAGAAAGGTGGAGTTCATCTACAATATGATACTCAGAGTTCATCTACTTGGCAAAGAATCAGGTGTATCATGTGAGGGCAAAGCACATTAATGTGCGATTTCACAGGATTAGGGAAATGATTGCTTCAAATGAACTTCTTTTTTAGAAGGGTCAAAAATCTGATAATGCAGCTAATATGTTGATGAAGTCGGTCATAATGGACAATTTCAAGCATTGGTTGGACTTGATCAACGTCTCTAGGTGCTAGATGGGAGACGGTCCTAATCTACTGTCATGGGTGGAGTAGCAGTTATGCTTTCGGATTTCCTAAGTGGCGAATATTTGCCAAGGTGGAGATTTTTGGAAATGTGGCTCATCTTTAAGTGGAACGCATATGCCAGGGAAATCATCGTGAAGGAGAGAATGAGGAAGGTGGTTGTAGTAACCATCAATGGTTTTCCCTATGACCGTCAACGGTTCAAACAAAATGCATGATTCAACTCTTAACTTAAAATCGTCGACAGTTTGGCTAAAATCATCAACGGTTTCGTTCAACGCAAGTTACGATTTTTGAATTTTGGGATCAGTAGACTGGGATATTTGAAGGATTTTCCTATGGGGATTGCTATAGTGATCATTTAGATAGGTTCTAAGGTTCTTGTATGCTTAGTGATCGTATTTAATCAATATTTGTAATCCTAGTTGTAAGCTTGACATTGGTGATAGTGAAAATTCAGTTGCTGCTCCCGTGGACATAAGCTAATTACAGAACCACGTAAATCTTGTGTCTTTGATTGTTGTTTTTCATTTATTCTCATTTTTGAGTGATTGCTTGTTTCGTATTGTTTATCAATAAGTGCTTGCATTTCTTGTTTTAATTTATTGAAGTTTAAGTGAGGTTTCCCCAGCGCACTTGACGTCAACAATTGGTATCAAAGCTTGAATTGTAAAAACATATCTCATACCTAAAAATTTGCATATTTGATAAAAGAGGATTTATTTTTTCATTATTTCTTCGTATTCATTCATGTGCATGTTTCAATTTCAAGTCAGCATGTAATCTAGGATAGGAGAAGGTAATATTTATGCATTAGAACTATCAAATTTAATGAAAAATTAGAAGGAAAGAGCAAGAAAGCTTACAGAAGTGGACCGACTTTGAGGCACGGTCAACTAGCCCTTGATTTGTGTAAACGGTTGACTACCCTAAGAGATGCAGTCAACTGCCTAGTCAAAAGGGTAGCTTTATGCCATTATCTTTAGACTTTTTTTTTTTTTCCAGAATTTTAGTCATGTTAAGGAGTCAAAACACTCACCAAAGCATATAGTTAAGTCTAGTTGCTATTATTTTGAAGTGGTTTTATGACTTTCTCTATAATTAAAAAAAAAAATCATTTTCAAGTATTCTAACATGGCTTCAAGGCAAGTTTGTGGTTCTCTCACCAAAAAAAATAATTTTCAATATTTAGAAAAATGATATTTTTTCAAAGTAATCACCTATGAAGTGGCTTGAGAGTGGAAAAATGTTTTGTTTTCCATATTTAATAGGGTTTGCTTTTGATTAGGGTTTTTTTGAAAATTCACTATTTTTTTTTTTTCAATGAAATATGGGATTTTTCAATCAAAGACTTCATTTGTTTTCAAGAATCATAAAAAATTTTCTACTTAAAATTTGAGAATATTTTGATGAACTATAAATGAATTGATAGTTGATTTTTTTTTCTTTTCTTTTCTTTTGGTGTTTTTTTGTGAATGTTTATCATTTTTTTTCTTTTGGAAAGGCACTAAAGTAGTAGGTCTTCATGAGCGAGGTGTCTAGTTCAAGTCTAGAATGACCATCTACACCAGGGAAAAGAATATAAGAAGTATTTGGCTATCCTTAGGGGTATGCGAACCTTTCATGACATGCATTTGTTCTTTGTTTAGAATTCAATTGCATAGGTACACAACATGTCAGCAAGATCAATTAGTTTTATAAGGAAGGCAAACCATTTAAAGAAACATTATGTCAATGAGAAAGGTTCCATTCCATCATATTATCAAAGCTAGCTTGTTAGTAGATAGGAAGAAACATGATATTACCGAGGCTTCGATTTGTAGAAATTTTTTTTTAAGATACTTTGGGGATGTTCATAGTTGATTATGGTCACATTATGGATGCCCTTCGAGTGGATGTTGGCTAGAGGGTCCTTGACTTTATGATTCAGCATTGAGATCCTATCTAAAGATTCTTTACCTCTGGACCAATTAATATGGTATCACTCGTTGACAAGTTTGAGGTGTTGCTTAAGATAACAAAGCTAGTTTATGATTAAGCCTTCACTTTTGATCCAGATGTTGATTCTATGGTTCAAAATAAAAAGAGACTGGAAGTTGGCATTGGAGTGAGCTTTAGAGACTCTTTAAAGGACACCTTGATGATCCAAATCCTAGGTTTAAACCTTTAGCTATTAGCTTTAGTTATATATATGGCTTAGTTTTGCTTCCTTCAGTTCCATACATTGTGGACCATAGAGCTACTATGGTATTTTATAAGATAGATCATGAGAGACGAGCACTAGTTCCTACCATTATAGCTAAGATACTCTCTTTCCACAACTTCTATCAAAATAAGGGAAAGGGTTCACTGTTTTGTTGCATACAACTATTTTATGTCTAGTTTCTTGGATATATTGCATCTCACCTATTCAAAAGCTCATTTATAGGAGGAAGAAATCCTTTATTATATTGCGCTACTAGACATCAGAGGATTGATACAATTAAAGTACTTGAGAGCTTGGAGAACAAGTCATTCTAGTGGTTGGTCAAGTGTTTGCCAATTCATATGTTATTAAAATGTGGGGATTAGCCATGGATTCCATTCTTTAGAGCTAGGGGTGTATCAGCTATGCACATACTTTAGCTCTCCATTAGCTTGGCCATTTTTAATTTATACCAAGGACCATGGGTCTTTATTTCATTATGGGTATAAAGATGACATAGCTCCTTTGTTGATTAGGCAAACTAAGATAGCATGGTTGAATTCAAGGATTCTAGAGAAGAAACGAAGTGCCACTCATACTTCATTGGGACACTCAACTTCATAGTTGTGTAGATTAGAAGGCTGTAAGGTTCCACATGCTTAGGGATCAAATATACCTATATCTCATCTGAATGAATTAGAAATTTACTATAAGGAGTTTTGGGCAAGACAGTAGTTCTACCATCAGGAGTGAAAGGAAAAAGTACAAAGAAAAGATAACAACTCAATAAATACATATTTAAGAGCTAGAGCTTATTATGGCATATAGAGAGAAGAAGTTTGTAGAGTTCTTGGCTTATGATGAGAAGTCTCAAGATAAGCTTCAAATTATCATAACTATCTTCCATGTTATGCATGAGAGGCTCCTATCCTTGGATCTCATCCTTCAATAGGCAGGCAAATTAGCTTAGGCATTGTACCCTTTGGTTGTAGATCCTATTCACTGCATAATCCCACAAAAGTCTACTAATTTGCATGATTTGATGTATCTTGTTTTAGCATACTTTAAAAAAGATAATAATGTATATAAGGAGGAGAATGCAATATCTCTCCTCACCAATGAGTAGACTTTGTACTTGTAATTGAAATGAAATAAAATGACAATGTTGTTCACCTCTCCCTAAAGTTTCCTTAGAGTAATAGTAACTACATGAAATTTAGTAGCATGTTCCTTGTGGGATTTACATATTCTCGTATAGATTGTGAAAAGCAAGGATTCACTTGACATGTTGGCTTATATAAAATTTATTTCTATGTGTGTGCGTTTAGTGTGTTTTCCTTGTACAATATTTATTTTCTCTTTGTTTATGTCTTGATGTACATAATACATTCATAAGGTTATCAAATTTTCATAAATAAAGAAAAAGAGTCAAGCAACCTATGATCCAATAATTACTAGAGTTCAATCACAAAAGATGCAGTTACCAAAGTCTAGCCAGAATGAAGTGTCTTCATCTGATAAGAGAATGAAAGCTTTGAAAAAATCCATAGTGGATGTAGTCTAGCTCATAAAAGGAAAGGCTCCAATAGTTGGTAAAGCTTAACCATTAGTTGTACCACTAGTTTCTCAAAAACTAGTGTTTATCAATATAACTAGACAAGGAACAAGTATTGAACCTATTAAGTCAACTAAATGAAAGGAGGAAGAAAGGAAACTAGTTGGAGATAAGGATCATATGACATACATTAAGGAACAACTATGGACAATCTAGGTCATACAAGATGGAGGTGTTGGGGACTCTGAAGATCTTTGCTTTTTCATTGTTGTGATTCAACCAAAGATGTTTAAGGTTCCTTATTTGGACAAGTATAATGGAACTAGATATCTGAAGGTCCATCTTCATATGTATGCAAAGAAGATGACACCTTATGGAGAATCAGAAGCTGCTTATGTATGTGTTCTATGAAAGTTTGACTAGTCTAATACTCAACTGGTAAGCTTCATTAGACAAAAGCAAAGATCAAAATTGAAAAGGGATTCAACCTATTTATTCTTGAAGCGGTATCAATTCATGCTGATATTGCTATAAACCAAATAAGTCTTCAAAATATGGACAATAAGAATTCAAAAACTTTTAAAGACTATGAATAGAGATGAAGGGAAACTGTCGCTTAAGTCAATCCACCATTATTTGATACAAAAATGGTTAGAAAATTTATGGGTACATTGAAAGGGATGTATTATGACAACCTTATCTATCCAAATTTACAATTGTTTTAGCCATTGGTGGAAGGACTAAAAGTGGTTTTAAATTAGGGAAATTAACTGCTTACATACCTTGAAGACAACTAAATGGGTTATAGTGAAGAGGAATTTTGTCAAGAAAGAAAAGAAAGAAGGAGAAGTAAGTGTTGTATCCCAAGGCAAGACATATAAACAAACCATAACTGAAGCAGTTTATGCTAAAGCTACTTAATCAATCATTAGCTCACAAACCAATTACCAAGATCAGAAAATACTAACCTAACGTAGACCAACTATAATCCAAGACCTAAAAAAGCATTTACTAAGTTACCCATACCTTTGGTTGATTTATACTATCATTTAGTATCTCAAGGAAAGATAGTACCTGTACCTTTGAAACTAAGGTAGAATATGAGATTCTATAACCCCAATGTCTTTTGCAAGTATAACGTGAATGTTTTCGGTCATCGTACCAATGCTTGTTTAGCTCTCACACACAAAGTTGAAGACTTGATTGATGTTAACATCCTATGATTCCAACCAATTGGAGAAGCTTCAAATCCTAATATCAAGGCAAACCCTCTACTTGATCATAGAAGCACATTAGTTTGTGCTCTTAAAGTTTGTGAGGTCCATGGTGATAACCAACCCATATCATCCATTACCATCACTTATATGCTTGCCTACATCTACTATCATACATCATCTTGTCAAACCTTGAACTTACAATCATCAAGCCACCCCCTCCATTTCCATACTCTATTTTAGAACAATTTCATAGATTTTTCTTTATATTTTTCATTTATGTTTATTATTCATTACTTCATTCTTTTAATAAAAATTATATTTGTCTTAATTTAAAACTATTTTCTTGTAAATAAAAATGGGGTTTTCTGTTTCTTTTTAGAATCTAAGTGTTAGTTTTAGTTTTAAGTTTTTCATTTAATTTTATTTATTTGTATAATTATGGATTAATTTTATTTTCTAATAATTAATGAAAATTAAAAAAAATATTGCAAAATATTAAAAATTCCCTAGTTATTTTCCAACCTCTTTTTCTTGAAATTTAAAATTGTTTAATCATAGATTTCACTTTAGAAAATTTCCAAAAAACCGAAACAAGAAAAGGGTAAAAAAAAATTAAATAGGGGTTTCCCCTTTTGTACATATAGTTCTATTTTGTTCTTCTAAGTGCGTTGAATGAATTAAGGTCCCTTATTAGTGTCATTTGGCTCTCATTAAATATTTTTTTATGCTTGATTTGGTTTGTTTCTATATGCATGCTCTACTTGGCTTATTTCATGTCCATTTGATCTACTACTTCATGTCTGTTATAAGAGGCTTAAACTATCAATTTCTTGGACGTAAGTTTAGTTAGACACCAACTAATTGGTTGTAATTAATTGAACTCAACCACAACTAAAAAAAAAGGATTTGTGACAACTCCTAGAGCCTTTAACATGATTAAACCACTGCAAAAAAAAAAAAAAAAAAATCATTTTGGGTTGCCATCCCAACTAAAACATCAAATCTTGGTTTGCACTATTGACACTCATGAAGACCTATTTCATGGGATCCATAAGGAGGTGTGACCCCCATGGAAACCCCACTACTTGGACTACCTCTTCATTTTTCTTTATTAAACTACTCCTAAAAGAGTAAAGGAGAAAACTTAGTAGTACTCAAAGCAATTAAAATTAAAATCCCAATTTTACCCTTCATTTTTTATTTATAAATTTAATATTCCACAAATGTCCCAATAGCTAAAACGCCACCCTTTCCCTTTCCCATCTCTATCTATTCGAATTCTCGTTTGTTTACCTTCTACCAACTAACAAATTAATCATCCATGAAAAAACATTAAAATCCCACATCCATCAAAACCCGAAGAGTTAACCCTCACACCTTTCATCTTGTTTGGGTGTCTGTTCAATCAAATCCCAGCCACATAAATTTCCCAACCAAAGGGATGAAATTGTACTTTTTATTTCGATCATGTTGCTACTGATGAAAAGTATATGGTGATTGTCGATACTAATCTTTTGGTACTATCACTTTCTTCATCTTCTCCCTCTCTTTTTCCTAGTTTTGAATAAATTAACCTATAAAATTTTAAATTTGTGTTTAGCTTGTAAGTTTAAACATGATAAACATTATTCATACATCATAATTTTAAGAAATTCGAAACTCTTAATTTTACAATCATTAACATTAAAATAAAACATACCTTGATTTATAGCCTCCAAATATATATATATATATATTTCAAACTGTGTTTCTATCTCACAACCCTTGCTCTTCCTTATGCTTCAACTTAATTTGATGGATATATTTTAAAATAAGCATCATAGGATGAGATAGGACCAGCTCCTAACCTCTCTTTTATAATCACTACCATCAAGTGATTAATAACGTATCATAATTATATCATAATTTTAGACTTCTCATATTCTGAGATGTCATTACAGTTTTACAAAATTCTGACATCATTAATCAGAAAACATAATTATAATTATGATAACAATATTTTATATAAAGACATTTCATATTACCTCAACAAATATGATTATGATTTTATTTTAGGCAACTAATGTCTTACATTCTCCCACTTGACTCAAGTGAAATTACTTAACGTAGTTGATCATAATGCGCATACATTAGTTATCATTAATATGTAGAAAAATTGTAGGAGTCATGGCGGTTCCATATCATCTTTATTAACATAGTTCCTTCCATGCACTACAATACAAGTTCCACTACACATAATGATCTTTTAGTTGAGAGGCATACATTAGGTCAAAATTTAATCATGTTATCATTATTCCATAACAATTATGTATACAAAATGGAAAACAAAAATAATAGAAAAATTTTCATTATCGAGTTCAAATATCATTTGAACAACATACATTAAGATTCAAGAATGTCCATCTTTTCAACATGACCAATAAATGTTTTGGGCGGCAATCCTTTCGTCAAAGGATCAGTTATCATACAATCAGTGCTAATATGTTCAATTGACACTTTTTGTTTCTATAAGTCTTCTTTAATAGCAAAGTGTTTCAATTCCATATGCTTAGCACCCTTGGAATACTTATCATTCTTAGAGAAGAAGATAGCTATGAAATTATCACAATATATTTTCAATGGCTTGGGGATACTGTCGACTTTTCCAAATCCTGAAATAAAGTTCTACAACCAATTAGCCAAAACTGTAGCCTCAAAGCAAGCTACAAATTGAGCTTCCATAGTGGATACAACAATTATTGACTGCTTCACACTCTTCCATGAAATTGCTCCTCCGACTAGCAAGTATACATAGCCAAATGTGGACTTTCTTGTATTTACACATCCAACAAAATCAGAATTTGAATATCCAACCACCTCAAGATGATCAGACCTTCGATACACAAGTTTGTAATCTTTCATTCCTTGCAAGTATCTTAGAACTTTCTTTGCAGCCTTCCAGTGAATCCTTCCAGGATTACCTTGATATCTATCAAGCATTCCAACTGCAAGGCTAATGTCAAACGTTGTGCATGTTTGAGCGTACATCAAGCTCTCAACAACAAATGCATAAAGAACATCCTTCATTTGACTCCACTCCAGATCATTTTTAGGACATTGCATGAGACCGAACTTGTCTCATTTCTGAATTGGAACGGGTGAAGCTAAGCATTTGTCCATGTTAAATCTCTCTAAAACTTTATTTATATAACCTTTCTGAGACAAACCAACTAGTCCTTGGGACCAATCTCAAAATATTTCTATTTCGATCACATACTTTGCCTCTCCCATATCTTTCATTTCAAAGTTTTTAGAGAGAAATTCTTTAGTCTCATGTAATAGACCAAGATCATTAGTTGCAAGTAAAATATCATCAACATACAAAATTAGGAATATAAACTTACTCCCACTAATCTTCAGATATATACACCGATCAACAGTGTTTTCTTTAAATCCAAAGGAACTAATGGTATTATTAAACTTAAGATACCATTGTCGAGAAGCTTGTTTAAGTTTGTATATTGACTTCTTAAGTTTACACACCAAATTTTCTTTCCCTTCAATTGTAAAACCCAATGGTTGATCCATATAAACATCTTCAACTAAAATCCCAATTAAAAAGGAAGTTTTCAAATCCATTTTATGTAACTCTAAATCGTAATGAGCTACTATAGCCATAATAATTTTGAAAGAATCTTTCTTAGAGATCAGTGAAAAAGTCTCTTTATAATTAATACCATTTTTATGAGTAAAGCCTTTAGCAACAAGTCTAGCCTTGTAACGTTCGAGGTTACCGCGAGAGTCTTGTTTAGTTTTAAAAACTCATTTACATCCAACTCTCTTGCAACTTTCTTGCAATTCTACAAGATCCTAGACTTCATTTTGTTCCATAGACTTTAAATCTTCTTTCATGGCATCCATCCAATTATCAAAATTATCACAGCTAATGGCCTATAAAAATGAAACTGGATCATTTTCAATTCCTAAGTCAAAATTTGACTCTTGAAGATAAACCACATAATCATCCGAGATAGTAGATCTCTTTTCTCTTTGTGATCGTCTTAATGCAACCTCTTGTGGTTTTTCTATAATAGGTTTACTTTGAATAGCAGGAGTTGTAATTTCCTTAATTTCCACATTTAATGGAAGCATACTCCCACTAGTTTCATCATTCTCATTGAACCTAGCATTTCCAGTTTCAACTATTCTTGTGACATGATTAGGACAATAAAATATATACCCTTTCAATTTTTCTGGATAACCAATGAAATTATCACTGATTGTTCTTGCATCCAGCTTCTTCTTCTTTTATTATAAACTTTAATTCCTACTTGACAACCCTAAACATATAGGTGTCATAAACTTGGTTTCCTGCCACTCCAAAGCTCAAATGGTGTCTTTGGAACTGCCATACTAGGAACACGGTTTAATATGTACATGGCAGTTTTTAAAGCATACATCTACAATGAATTGGGTAAAGACTTTCTGCTTATCATGCTCCTAACCATATCCATCAAAGTCCTATTATGCCTTTTTGATACACCATTCTGTTCTGGTGTACTTGGCATTGTGTATTGAGCACAAATACCACATTTTTCAAGAAATTTAGCAAATGGACCAAGTTGTCCAGTTTCGTTATACCTTCCATAATATTCACCTCGTCTATCAAATCTAAAAATTTTCAACATTTTGTCTAATTGCCTTTCAACTTCATTTACATAAATCTCCAAAGCAGTTACCGCTTGATATTTATCATGTAGCAAGTAAAATATATCCGTAACGTGAAAAATCATCGATAAAGGTGATGCAATATCTATCATTACTGAAGGTATTTACATCAAAGGGTCCACATATATCAGTGTGTACAATTTCTAGAAGCTGAGTGCTCCTTGTGGCTCCTTTCTTTGTGCGTCTTGTCTACTTTCCTTTCATATAATCTACACAAATGTCAAGGTTAGTGAAATCCAAATTTGGAAGTATTTCACTCTTTACTAATCTTTTCAGCCTTTCTTTGGAAATATGACCTAACCATTTATGCCATAAGTAAGAAAATTGTTCATTCACTAAACTTCGTTTAGTGCCAGTACTGTGATGCGAGGTTAAAAGTGTTTCAGTATAATGATTATCAAGTTTTAACTTATATAACCTGTTGTCCCGAATATGGGTCTAGAGGTTGGTGAATAGACGTCTTTTGTGGATATAGAACTTTCTCTACAATCACAAAGTTTTCTTGGCAAGAGCAAGGGTATTATATCGCAATATATATTTTAAGCAAATAGCAATAAGTGAGCAAAACAAAAGAGAAGGGATGAGAGAAACTTAACACAACGATATTAATGTGGTTCGGCACCAAGTCTACGTCCATGCCTTGAGACCAACTCAAGGATTCCCCAAATCCACTATGTAACACTCCTTCACCGGTGGAGAAGCCTTTACAAACTAGCTACTCCCTAAAAGCTTTAACAATGGTGCTCACCTAGAGTCACCTTATAATGGCTCACAAAGAACCTTCCAATACAATAAATTTGAAAGCAAGTAGATATAATGTAGAATGCTCCTCTTTGAGCTGAATATACAAATATAAACCTCACATTGGTAGGTGAACCAATAGTAAAGAGCTAGAGTAAGTGAACAAAGATAAGCCCTAGAATTTGAATGCTCTAATAAATGTACTTAACAACCAAAGTGCTCAACTTGTCTAGAATGAATGCACAAGAATCATATTTATGAGCAAAGAGCCGAGCAGCTCATTGGATAGTCATTGGGGATTAATGGAGTAAAGACAAGTTGAAAAATAGTCATTACTATTTATTTAATGTTGCTTGCAGCCCGACACTCATCAACGAGGTCACGCCTTCGTCGATGGGTCCCATGCTTGGATTCGTCGATGAGACCCTATGTTCGTCGATGAGCTGGTTGTTTTGAATTTAGGTGGGTCTCGATTTATCTTCATCGACGAGTACCCTATGTACGTCGACGAGACTAGCAAATCTATTCTTCAAAAAAACCATGTGTTCGTTGACAAGCCAGCTTCTGAGATTTAAGGTCTTCTCTATATTTTCTCGTTGATGAGTACCCTATGTACGTCGATGAGTCCCTCTATGTATCCGTTGATTGGACCTTGTGCTCGTCGACGAGCTACCCTGTTTGTGTGTTTCAAAGGAGACCTTAAATGAGATTCTAACGACTCCAAGGGTGATCTTCAATTGAGTTAGGGTTCATACTTGTTCAGAAATAATTTTACCACTTAACAAGATGTCTTATTTTGATAAAATATGTTTTGAAAACATTTAGCCATCTTGTGTAGTCTAAGGTGACTTGGTGTGCATATGTGATCTCAGTGTCTATGTTCTAGCCTATCATATATAGTTTGCTCATCTCTTTCTGATTACTTTTGAACACCACCATACATAAAGGAGTTACAATATCAAGCTTTCCTATACACTCACACACAACCCAAAGCTTATGCACACAATGTAGGAACCATAAATGCTTTGGTTGAGTAGTTGCATTCTGGACTTGTCATATGTTGAACTTTATTGATGGTCATTTGCTCTTTTCTAGTTTGATGCATGTTTTAACCCTTATGTCTACTTTGGAAGTTCCCTATGAATCCGAACTAGACTCGAGGAAAGAATGTTAGCATACTTAAGAGCCACTAATGGGTTGTTGTCATCAAAACAAGCTGAACAGAGAACCCTTGGCCACTAAGGCTAACATTCTCCCCCTTTTTGATGATGGCAACCCATTGGTGTTTTTTTGAAAATATAATTTCTTAAACCAAAGTGCTCCCCCTTAAACTGTGCATATATGTTAAAAATTTTAACAATTTATGTGATATAACATATTTAGTTTTGAAAAGGGGACTTAAATGAAATTTTGGCAGGATGCCGTCTATAACTTAAGCATTTTCCATGTTTTTAATCCTGCATAAATTTAATATTTTACACAAGAAGTTCGGTATTTTCCATTCAACACAAGCATCTTAGTATTTTTCATTCAACACAAGCATCCTAATTATAACATGATTCCATTCATGAGTTGAAGATGATTACAATGATAGGGAAAGTAATAAATGGTTAGCGATTTGCATCAAAACCTCAAAAGTGATGCAAAGTTGTCAATATGTCTAACACAAAAAGGAACCATCACTATATCAGAAAATGTTCAGAAAATGTCAACCTACATCAACTTACATCAACCTACCATCACTATATCATAAAATGTTTAGGAAATATCTACCTACATCAACTTACATCAACCGACATCATAAATATCATCATACATCATAAATATCATCAAAGCATCATCTCCCCCTTTGCCATAATCAAAAACTAGGGGGTGAAAACCCTAAATTTATTCTAGTGGATGATATAATTTGGCGAGGAGAGCGGCTAGGGATTTATCAATAGAGTAAAATCTGGAATCGAAGGAGGCAAAATGAGCACTATTTTGAGTTTCTTGGAGTTCCAGGGCTACATCGATCGAATCAAAATGGGCACAATTGTGCTAATCAGATTATGCTATGGCAAACTAGAGACCTTCAAGATGCTCGATGATGGGATCAACCTGTGGTGCCTCAGGTGCCGCAACCTCATCCACAGTGGCTTTGATCTCATCGACTGGTGCCCTCCCTAGTGCTCTAGCTTTTACCCAAGTACTTGTTTCTTCATTTTTTTGAGATGCATATGATGGAGAGTGGTCTCAGAGTAGACATCATCCCTAGTGAGGACCACAGAAAGTATGCCAGCGCCATCTAGATTAAAATGCTCAAGAATCCTAATCAAAAGTCTACCATAAGGTAAGAATCCTCCTTGCCGTTTGACGCAATCTTCCATATTCTATATAATGATGGACGGCAAGTAGATTCCTCTTCCATTCCAAAAGCAGAACATAGCAAAAATGTCGCCCATGGTTACCCAATCACGCCCTCCAGTTCTTGGTGAGAGGTTGTAGGTGATCATATGGTGAATTACGCTAAACTCGACTATGAGATCCTTGCTTTTGGGTTTGGCCACTTTGAGAATCTAAGGGTTTACCATTACTAGCTTCAAGGCCTTATGGGGATTGAACCAAGCATAATGAGTGGGCCATGAGGCCTTGGATGGGATAAAAGTTATATGACAGGATGGTTGAAATTAATTGATCAATCAAACGAATGAGCTTGCCTCTTACAGTGGAGTATGTGGCGCAGCCCCGGGTGGATGGGACAAAATTGGTATAGAATTCATGAACTAGGTTGGGATAAATTGGCTCACTCAGGCAAAACAGATCATCCCACCCAACAACTTTGATTTTTAGTAGCAAGGCTGGGAAGTTTTCTTCAAGAAAATCTAGTGCAACGATCTTACCATGAATGATGGGTTGTTTGGAGATGTCAGTGTGGTACTGGTAGGAAGCTTCAAGTGATATGAAGCGGCAGTCAACTTCAGCTATGGCCTTTCACGATTGCTCACTGGAAGGGTTGGAGGATCCTTCACCATGCTCCAATTGAGAGGAGATAAGAGCTCGCTTCTTTGATTGGGGGTCATTTGCAGGGATGATTTGAAGGGGATAGAGGTGTGTGAAAGGGAGAGAAGGCTAAGAACGAGACACGACTTTGAAAGGCTGGGCATGAAGGGGAGTGGCTGTAAGTGGAGGAGATAAACCATGAGCGGAGAGAGCGATGGAGAGTTGAGTAGGCTTAGTGGAAAATGAAAAAATTGAGGAGAAGGGATTCTGGAGGAAAGGAGGAAGGAGAGTGGAGATCAAAGGACGAGAGAGAGACCAACGCCGCGAGAACTAGGGTTAGGGCTCAAAATATGAACAATATGGAATTTTATTTTTAAACTCCCTTGCTGACACTCATCAATGAGTATCTATTGGATGTCGACGTGTATATGCTAATGTCGTGTCGACGAGTAGAATTTGGTTATTGACGAGGTACTGCTGACATGTCATCAATGGGAGCTGTTGGCTCATCAATGAGTTTAGATGAAACTGCAGTTCTTGAGTTTAGGACAACCATGAATTTGAAACAAATGAGGAACGAAAGGGGTTTTTAGGGTACCTTTGCAACTTTTCAATCTAAGGTCATGCCAAAAGGAATGTTAAGATAGGTCCGTTAGAGTGCATATTCCTAATTCATGTCAGATTTTACAGAACCTTTCCTTGTTTAGGGGTTTCGTTAAAATATCGGCCAGTTGATTTTCTATATTTACGTATACTAATTCAATTTTCCCTTTTTGAACATGATCTCGAATAAAATGATGTCGTATCTCAATGTGTTTGGTCCCAGAGTGTAGGCACAAGTTTTTCAATATATTGATGGTGCTAGTATTATCACAATGAATTGGAGTACCCTTAATCAAAACTTTAAAATCCTCAAGTTGTTGCTTCATGTATAAAGCTTGAGCACAACAACTACCAGCTACAATGTATTCAACCTCGGTGGTTGAAAGAGCAACCGAAGTTTGATTTTTTCAAAACCAAGAGACAAGCGAATGCCCTATGAAGTGACATGTTCAACTAGTGTTTTTTCTATCGATCTTGCACCCTCCATAGTCAGCATCTAAGTAGCAGATGAAATCAAAGGGAGCATTCTTAGGGCAAAAGAGTCCTAAGTCATGTGTTCCTACTAGGTATCTAAAAATTCTTTTGACGGCATGAAGATTTGACTCTTTGGGACATGATTGGAATCTAGCACATAAACAGACGCTGAACATAATATCAGGTTTTCTGGAAGTGAGATATAGTAGACTACCAATCATCCCTCGGTAAAGCTTTTAGTCAACATTCTTCCCTTTTTCATCATTGTCAACTTTCATTTATGCTCATAGAGGTTGTTTTAGATTTTCCTATTTCAAAACCAATTTTTTTAAGCATGTCCTGGACGTATTTTGCTTGATTAATAAAAATTCCATGTTTCATTTGTTTTATCTATAACCTTAGGAAGAAGGTTAATTCACCCATCATACTCATTTCAAATGTTTCCTTCATAGTTTGGGCAAATATTTTATTCATATTTTCATTTGTAGCGCCAAAGATGATATCATCTACGTAAATTTGTATGACTAGCATATCATTTTCCTTGTGTTTCAATAACAAGCTAGTGTCAAATTTTCCTCTTGTGAAACCATTTTCTAAGAGAAATTTGCTTAAACATTCATACCAAGCTCTTGGTGCTTGCTTAAGTCCATATAGGGCTTTTGAGATTTTGTATACGTATTCAAGATGTGTCTGATTCTCAAATCCTGGAGTTTGCTTGACATAGACTTCTTCATTTATATATCCATTTAGAAAGGCACTTTTTACATCCATTTTGAAATAGTTTGAAATCTTTGTAGCAAGCAAAGGCTAGTAACATCCTAATGGCTTCTAGTCTAGCTACAGGGGCATAAGTCTCATCATAGTCAATACCCTCTTGTTGGTTATACCCTTGTGTGACCAATCTAGCTTTGTTTCTTACGATGTTGCCATCTTTATCTTTCATATTCCTAAACACCCATTTTGTGCCTATTATTGTAGTGTTTTTGGGTATAGGAACTAAATCTCATACTTTGTTTCTTTCGAATTGGTCTAGTTCCTCTTGCATGGCATGTATCTAGTTTTCATCATTTTCTGCCTCCTCAAAGTTCTTAGGCTCTAAATGGGATACCAAATATATATGATTATATCCACTTCTTAAGTGAGATCTAGTTCTAACTCCTTTGGATGGATTACCTATGATGAGATCAGTTGGGTGACTCTTAACAAATTTCGAATCTTTAGGGAGTTTGTCATTTTCTTCTTTCGGTTTCCTAGACGCTTCTTGAGGTAATAATTTTTTATAATCATTTTTTATGTCTTGAGGACCATTATCTTCTTCATCATTTATCTTAAGTTGTTCAAGTTCCTTTTCAATTCTAATAGAGGTAGCTTGATCATCTTCTTCTATGTCAACAGTTGCTTTGGGTGAAGATAGGTTAGTTTCATCAAAAACAACGTGTGTAGATTCTTGAACAGTTTGGGTTCTTTTATTAAATACTCTATAAGCTTCATTGTTCATTCCATACCCTAGAAAGATTCTTTCATCGTATTTTGAATTAAATTTTGCTAGGTAATCTCTATCATTTAATATGAAACATTTGCATCCAAAGACCTTAAAGTGTGAGATGTTTGGTTTTCTACCCTTCCATATCTCGTATGGGGTTTTGCCTATTTTGGATCTGATGATGACACGATTACTAAGATAGCAAGTTGTGCTAACGACTTTAGCCCAAAAATATTTTGGAAGATTATGTTTATTAAGCATTGTCCTAGCCATTATCCTTTAAAGATCCTTTCCCCTTTCCATGCTTCTTTACTTTCTTTTCAGCTCCTTGATTGTTCACATAATGAATGGAGTGAATTCCTTTATTGATCAGTCATGTTTCCACTTGAACTAGCATACTGTGCAACTCATGCACATTCCATTTATCTTTCATGGTGTTATAGCTCATTTGAAACAATCCATACTAAGTCGGTAATGAGTTTAAAATGAACTAAACAAGGAAATTTTCATCCACATCCATTCCCAAAGTCTTAAGTTTTGTTGCAATATTTGTCATTTCAACAACATGCTCATGCATAGTACATGAACCATCAAACTTCATGATGGTTAACGTACCCATTAATGTCCCAGCAAGAGACTTATCTACTGTTTGGGAATGCTCCTCCACAAACTTTAAAAACTCTTTAGAACTTTCAGTTTTGGGAATAGATGTCTTGATGTTATTTGCAACACTCATTCGCATAAGCATCAAACTTAACCTGTTTGATCTTTCCCAATTATTATAATAGATTATTTCTTCAGAACTGCTAGAATCAGTAATAGCAGCAGACTGATCACTTAAGAGTGCCAAATCAAGATTCAAGACACCGAGGTGAAATTGAACTTGCTCACTTCAATCAGCAAAATTCAACCCATTAAACATTGGAACAGATGAAGCATGCAATTGTAATGATTCAGGCACAAATACTGCAAGAATAAACCATACTTAATGCTTAGAATAAAACATTTATAAGATCACAAACATAAATATATTAATGTTTTCCTTTTGAAAAAACACTAATGTAAATAGCTTTAAAATGATGCTAATTAAATTTTAAATTTTAACATTACTATGGTAACATTATATATTCTCATTATAAGTATCTATTATCTTTGGATAAATAGATAAAATAATAATACATAATTATATTACCAAAACATTATCCTTATATTATAAGAACAATTAATTGACCTTTGGGTGATTCTTGATGTCTTATGATAATTTTATATCATTTTAGCATCAAACATATGAGTACTTTACTTAATGATTTAGTCACCTTGGTGATTAAAATCAAAATACTTTATAACATCACAATGTTAAAATATTGTGAGTAACATAAGCATGTTGGCAAAATACTCGTCGATTCATATTAGCATACATTAACATTATATATATTTACTATCACATCAGACATTCTGCACCATCATTTTTATTACATAGATTTTAAGAAATATCATGGCAAAACAGAATTAACCAAGACGTACCATACTTACACCATTATGCCTTAGAAAAATATAAGGTTACTATGACTTGATTCATAAACTATAATTTAACGAAACATGAACCTTTAATCATAATTGAAAATCATGAGTTTCTACAACTTAGCTCTCATACCATATGTAAGTTTAAATATGATAAACATGATAAACATTATTCATACATCATAATTTTATGACCTTCGAAACTCATAATTTTACAATCATTAACGTTAAAATAAAACATACCTTGATTCATAGCCTCCAAATATATATATTTCAAACTGTGTTTCTATCTCACAACCCTTACTTTTCCTTATGTTTCAACTTAATTTGATGGATATATTTAGCATAAGCAACATAGGTTGAGATAAGACCAACCCCTAGCGTCTCTTTTATAATCACTTCCATCAAGTGATTAATAATATATCATAATTATAGATTTCTCATATTTCGAGATGTCATTGTAGTTTTACAAAATTCTGAGATCATTAATCAGAAAACATAATTACAATTATGATAACAATATTTTATTTAAAGACATTTCATATTACCTTAAAAATATGATTATAATTTCATTTGAGGTAATTAATGTCTTATATAGCTAGGTTAATCATAGTGTTCTACCACTATTGTCGCTTGTAAAAAAAAAAAAAAATAGCATTGACTCTAATAATTATTTTGCTTTTTGGGGATTGGATTGGAGGTTGATATAGTGGTAACTATATTTTCTTTTGTTAAAAGATCTTATGGTTTACATGATGTTTGATTCTTTCTTTTTTTTATTAGTTACGGTCTATAGTGCTATTGGAGTATTGCCTTTATTTTTCAAATATAGTTTATGTTATGTTGAGTTTGTTTATGAAAAAACTTGGTAGTGCTCAAAGTGGCAAATTAAAATCTCAATTTTTACTCTTCATATTGTATTTATAAAATTTAAAATTTCCAAATGTCTCAATAGCCAAAACGCCACCCCTTTCCATTCCCACCCCCGTCCATACGACTTCCTAACTATTCACCTTTACCAGCCCACAAATTAATGATTCATGAAAGACATTAAAATCTCGCATCCATATAAAAACCAAAGAATTAAATATCATGCCTTTTATCTTCATTGGTCTTTGTTCAATTCAAATCACAGCCACATAAATTCCACAACCAAGAGGATAAAATTGAAAATTTTATTTTCAGTCCTATTGTTAGTACAGAGTATACAGTGTTTGTCGATACCAATCTTTTAGTATTGTCACTTTATTCATCTTCTCACTTTCTTTTTCTTGATTTTGAATAAATTAACCTTCTAAAAATTTTAAGTTATTGTTTATAATTAGTTAGGACATTTGTAATCGCTGCCTCTATTCTAGCTTATAAAAAAATATATCATTGACTTTAATAATGATTTTTCTTTCTGGGTGTTGATTGAATTTTATAGAGTGACAAGTATATTTTCTTTTGTTAAAGTATCTTATGATTAGCATGATGTTTAATCCTTTTTTTTATTAGTTGAAATTTTGCAGTGTTGTTGGAGTACTACCTTTATCTCTCCAATATACTTTATGTCGTCTTCCGGATATTATTTTGTTTATTAAAAAAATATTATTTTTTTAAACCTCTAACAAATTACAATGGCATGCTCATGTTTCTAGTGTTCGTGTTGAATTGTAAAGTCATTTCTAGCATTCAAAGTCCAACATAGGGGTCGTACTATTCATATGGTAGATGGTGGTTGCACTATTCATTTGTTGGTTGCACAAGTCTACAAAGGTGGCTGCACTATTCATTTGGTGGCTGCACTATTCATATGGTGGTTGTACTATTCATTTGACGGCTTTGAAAAGGAGACTTACAAAACCCCTATAAGTAGGGAAGTGGTGGTGAAGGAAGAAATCATCCCAAGCATCTCCAACTCCTCCTTTAGAGAGAGAAATCAAGTACTCTCTTGCAAAGTGTCCATGTTGTAGCCTGTGTTTTTAGTTTCTCCTAATTTTAGAGAGATTTATATACACCTAATTCAAGAGAGAGGTATCATCGTTCTCCTCTTATAATTAGAGAGAAGTTGTATCATTATTTTATATAGTGGATTCATTCTACTCTTACCCGTGGTTTTTCCCTCGATTTGTTTGGGGGTTTTCCACGTAAATCTTAGTGTCAATTCTTATTTTCTCATTTCTTATTTTAGTTGTACGATACTGTTCCTACCCATTCAATTTGCTAACAGTGGTATCAGAGCCTTGGGTTATGTCCTTTGGGTTGGGATTACTATTCACGGTTATTATTCACACGTGTCACCAGATAATTTTACAACATTTTGAATGTATACAATATTTATTCAAGTATACAATTCCATTCATTTACGATACTGTTCACGTATACGATATTGATCACAGTGAAAGTGGGAGCTAGTTTGGTGGAGGAACAGATCTTATCTACTACAATGGCAGCAAAGTATGAAATTAAGAAGTTCAATGGGGGTAATTTCTCCTTTTGGAAATTGAAGATGAATGCGGTCCTGAGAAAGGACAATTGCTTAGCGGCAATTGGAGACAAACCAACAAGGATAACTAATGAAAAATAGAACGAAATGGATGACAATGTTGTGGCTAATCTTCATCTAGCATTAGCAAATTCGGTCTTATCAAGCATTACGGAGAAGAAGTCAGCAAAAGAAATTTGGGATGCGTTGACAAAGCTCTATAAGGTAAAGTCACTTCACAATAAGATCTTCTTAAATAGGCAACTCTACACTCTTTGAATGAGTGAGTCCACATCGGTTACAGACCACATCAACAACATTAATACGTTGTTCTCCCAACTGACAACGTTAGGCCATAAGATTGAGCCAACCCAATGAGCAGAGCTTCTACTCCAAAGTCTACTAGATTCTTATGATCAACTCATCATCAACATTACAAATAATATTTAGTCAGATAATCTAGTCTTCTATGATGTTGTGGCGGCTATTCTGGAAGTGGAATCTAGGTGCAAAAACAAGGAAGACAAATCGTCTAGTTCTCAACAGATTGATGCACTACCGATGACGAGAGGAAGATCAACAGAACATGGCTCTAGTTGGAGTCACAGTCATGGTAGATCAAAGTCAAGGATTAAGAAGAATTTTAAATGCTACAATTGTGGCAAAAGGGGGCATATCTCAAAGGATTGTTGGCATAAAAAGAAGAATGCAAGGAAAGCTCCTAAGGAGAACACTTCTCAAGGATGCACTGCGAGTACTTCCAATGATAGCGAAATCCTATAAAGCGAAGAGGAAACCATCTCTAAAGGTGGTAAGAAACTTACTGATCTATCATTCATGGATTCTGGAGCAACTTGGCACATGACCTCTCGCTGAGACTAGTTTCACTCTTATGAACCTGTTTTAGGCAGATTTGTATTCATGGGTAATGATCATGCCATAGAGATCGTTGGTGTTGGTAATATCAAACTGAAGATCTAAGATGGTATGATTCGCACTATTCAAGGGGTACGACATGTGAAGGGCTTGAATTAAAATTTACTGCCTCTTGGACAATTAGATGACCTCAGTTGTAAGACCCTTATTGAAAATGGGATCTTGAAGGTTGTCGAAGGCGCGGTTGTACTAATGATGGCATAAAAGATTGTGACAAATCTATACACACTGATGGAAAATACTATACAACAGGGAGACGCATCAGTTGCATCAACCCAGGAAGAATCAACGATAATGTGGCATCGTAAACTTGGCCACATGTCTGAACATGGTCTGAAGATTCTTTCAGAACGTAATCTTCTTCTCGGACTCAAATCAGTAAATCTATCTTCTTGTGAGCACTATGTTACAAGTAAGAAACATAGATTAAAATTTGAAAGATCTACTGCCAAAAGCAAACACATTCTAGACTTGATTCATTCTAATGTATGGGAATCACCAGTTCCATCCCTAGAGGAGCACATTATTTTGTATCATTTATTGATGACTACTCCAAGAGATTATGGGTGTATCCAATCAATAGGAAGTCAAATGTGTTTCTAGTGTTCAAAGAATTCAAAGCGCAAGTGGAACTTGAATCTGTAAAAAGAATCAAGTGTTCAAAGACAGATAATGGAGGAGAATATAATAATGATGATTTTATTTCATTTTGTAAGCAAGAGGGTATTCAAAGGCAGTTCACTGTTGTGCATACACCTCAGCAAAATGGCGTAGCAGATCGGATGAACAGAACCAAATTGGAAAGGACCAAAGCTATATTGAAGACTACAGATCTAGCCAAGTCATTCTGGGCTGAAGCAGCAAGAACTGCTTGTTATATGATAAATCGGTCACCGTCAATAGCAATTGGTTTGAAGACCCTGATGGAGACGTGGATTGGTAAGCCACCCCAGTATTCTTCTCTTCACATATTTAAATATCCTGCATATGTAATGTATAATGCCCAGGAAAGAACTAAACTGGATCCAATGTCTAGGAAATGCATATTCTTGGGTTATGCTGACAGAGTCAAGGGGTATCGCCTGTGGGATCCCACTACCCGCAAGGTTGTAGTCAACAGGGATGTGATATCTGCAGAAAATGAACTACAAAATAAAGAAAACAACAGCACTTCGGAAACGACTACTATTCAGATAGAAGAAAATAAAGATTCTTCTGAAGCCACACCAGAGCATAAGGAATAAGAACCAAATGAGGCCAATGGTACAGAAGTTCGACGTTCAGTACGTGAAACAAGGAAACCATCATGGCACTCAGATTATGTCATGGCAAGCATTACTGCATATTGTCTTCTAACAGAAGATGGAGAGCCATCAACTTTCCATGAGGCTATTAGTAGCACTGATGTTTCTTTGTGGATGACAACAATGCAAGAAGAAATTGAAGCCTTGTACAGAAATAATACATGGGAGCTTATTCCATTACCATATGGATGTAAAGCCATTGGAAATAAATGGGTCTACAAGATCAAACGAGATTGTAGCAATCAGGTGGAACGATATAGTGCAAGACTAGTAGCGAAAGGGTATCCTCAAAAAGAAGGTATTGATTTTAATATGATATTTTCTCCAGTTGTTAGACTTACTATTATTAGAATTGTATTGGCTATGTGTGTTGTGTTTGATTTATATCTAGAGCAGTTAGATGTGAAAACTGCTTTTCTTCATGGAGAACTTGAAGAAGAGATTTACATGCTCCAACTAGAAGGCTTTGAAGAAAAAGGAAAAGAAAACTTGGTTTACAGGTTAACCAAATCTTTGTACGACTTAAAGCAAGTGTCAAGATGTTGGTACAAGAAATTTGATTCCTTCATAATTAGCCTCAGATACAACAGACTTAGTGTAGACCATTGTACATACTACAAGAGGTTTTGTAATAATGATTTCATTATTTTATTGTTGTATGTGGATGATATGTTGGTTGTAGGCCCCAAAAAAGAAAAAGTCCAAGAATTGAAGGCACAATTGGTTAGGGAGTTTGATATGAAGGATTTGGGACTAGCAAACAAGATTTTAGGGATGCAAATTAACCGAGACAGAAAAGACAAGAAGATTTGGTTTTCTCAAAAGAATTATTTGAAGAAAGTCTTGTGACACTTCAACATGAAAGATTGTAAGCCAAATTCTACCCCACTTCCTTTCGATTATAAATTATCCTCAACTATGTATCATAGCAATGAAGCAAAGAGGATGGAATTGTCTCAAGTGTCGTGCGCATCAACAGTGGGAAGCCTAATGTATGCTATGATTTGTACAAGACCAGATATTGCTCAGGTAGTTGGTATGGTCAGTCAGTTCATGGCGAATCCTGGTAGAGAGCATTGGAATGCTATGAAGAGGGTCCTAAGATACATCAAAGGGACCCCAAATGCTGCATTATGTTACAGAGGATCAGAATTCATTGTTAGGAGATATGTTGATTCATATTTTTCAGGTGATCTTGACAAAATAAAATCCACTACAGGTTATGTGTTTACTCTTATAGGAGAAGCAATAAGCTGGGTATCAAAGTTACAGACTGTTGTGGCATTGTCTATGATTGAAGCTGAATACATGGCAGTTACACAGGCTTGTAAGGAGGCAGTATGGATTAAAATACTATTGGAAGAACTCGGGCACAATCAAGAGAAAATTTCTTTATATTGTGACAGTCAAATTGCCTTGCATATTGTAAGGAATCCAACATTTAATTCCAGGACAAAACACGTTGGAGTACAGTATCATTTTGTTTGAGAAGTTGTGGAAGAAGGAAGTGTGGACATGCAAAATATTCACACTATAGACAACCTAGCAGATGTTATGACAAAAACAATCAACGCTGACATGTAACAACCCAAATATATATGTAGAATAATAATAATGGTCATTTAGTTAGTATCAAAATGAAAGCATTTCTCTATTAGGATCCTTGATTCCATATTTGGTGCCTAAGAAAGACCGTCTCTAAGCGAGTGCTCAGAGACCGTTACGGCTCATTCGCCCCCTAAAGGTCAGCCTGGTCAAAATGGAATGTCATAGGATAAACAGGATAGACACTGTTTGTATACGTAAATAAGTATATAAAATGATGTTTTGACTGACATAAATTGTAGAAATATGTGATAAAATAATAATAATAAAATAGGTATCCTATGCGGGGCCTATAAGACCGTGTGAGGCCCACATGAGTCTTGAAGCCATGTGGGAGGGGTCCACATGAGTCTCAAAGTTGCGTAGGGCTCATAAAACCATATGAGGACTATTGGAGTTACGTACGACCCATTTGGGTCTCAAAGTTGTGTGGGGCCCACAAGACCACGTGGGGCCCACATGAGTTTTTGAAATTCAAATTTAATGATTTTTCAAAAAAAAAAACTAAAACATGGATTAAAAATAATAACAATGATAATAATAATAATAATAATAATAATAATAATTTTAAAAAATAAAATGATAAAATAATTAATCAATTAATTAAATGGGAGTGGTGGCAAACACTCTCACATGACCTCCATCCATATCACATACTCAACCCATACCTAGCCCATCCCTTGCCCATTCTTTAATTTTAAAAAAATTATAATTTCACCCCTCTCCCCACACTTTTACAAATTTCATTTCTTCCCCAAAATTTTCCTATAAATAGGAAGTTCTCAACCTTCATTTTTCTCAAAAAATTTCAAAGGAAGAGAAAGATTAGTGAGTGAAAGAATTAGTGGCAGAGAGAGAATTTTTGAGTAAGTTCTTATTCACTCACTCTTTCCGATCTCATTTCTTAGAGATAGTTATTGTATTCGTAGCACAAGGTAAAAGAAGAGGTGAGTAAATTAGATTATGTTAGATTTTCATTTAAAATTTATACTCGAGTTTATTTGTAAGTAAATTTCGTTTATGTTACTTAGTTTCATAAAATTCCTTAGAGTTTATTTTTACGCATATTTAATTATACCAGTTTTAATTTTAATATTCTTGCATTTATTTTTGGGTTAAGAAATGTTCTAATCCACTCGGATAATTTTCAACATTTCTTTCTATTCAATATATATATATATATATATATATATTTAACACAAAAATTGTGTGACATGATTTTATTTCTATGTTGCATGTTTCATGAAAATATGAGTAAAGATGAGATTTTCATGATATTATTTTAAATTACATAAATTATAATAAGATTTTTTTAGAACCCTTTATGGCAAAGGAAATTCAAAGTTACAGATGCTCGGTACCGCAGCTTAAAGTTTAAACAGATCAGAGTGCACCCACACTATTTACAGAGTGGTTATTTATGTTAATGAATTTCTCCTGAGTGCACACCTAGTTCCGGATCAGGACTTAATAAGGAAAATCTCACTTAATGTTTACGTACGTTGATTTAGTTTGGTCGGCCAGCCAGCTAAGTCCAGTCTTCGGACCCCACAACCTAGTCATGGGGGTAAACATGACTTACGACTAACAGGCCTAAGGGTGGTTTTTACAATATATGTTTATACATATTTAATTACGTGTACAGAGTTATTAATGATTTGAAGGAAAAGTATAAGTTTATATGGAAAGGGTTATTCTTGTGCCTAAATGACGGTTTAAATGAAACATATAAGGAAAAGTATATGTATGTATATAACTAAATATTTTTATAGTTTTAAAGTTAAAAGTTTAATTTAACGGTCACAGTATATGGTTATTAAATTTTACTATTATAGTTGATGGTAAAAGTTTTATGTAGAAATTTTTATATTTACATTTATTTTAGAAGCAGTTTTGAAGTTATAGTATTAAATATTGTTTTACGAAATTTTAAAAGCTCATTTTTGCCACACACTAATAATAATATTATTTACTTACTGAGCGTCATCTCATCCTAATCATATTTTACATTTCAGATGACTTTGAAGGGCATATTGGAAATCAGGCATAGCAAGCATACGGGTGGGATAGAAAAATAAGGATTTATTATAAATATTAGTATGATGCCAGATGATTATCTATTGTGTAATTTTTCTTTTTTGAAAATATTTTTTTGTAACACGGTTAATCAGTGCTTTGGTTTAATAATAATTGAGTTTATTTACTTCCGCTGTAAATCAATGGTAAAAAGTGAATATCCCAAACCCTTCGGGATTTGGGTATTACATTTGGTATCAGAGCAATAGGTTATAGGTTTTGTAGACTTTAAGAAATAATTTTACCAGAGCATAGGCATAACCATAATGTGGGTAAGATCGGGTAACTTAAGATGCTTTTCTTTTACCTACAACTTTGATTAAACTTTAAAGATAAGGTTATGATTTTAAAATAACTCTAGTCCTTTCCCTCAAAATGGACCCGAGAAACAATAACGTGAGTGTTGAAGGAAATGAGAATAATATGAGGACTTGCAATGGAGATGATATCAATGCTACTACAATGTTGCGTGATATGGCACAAGTCATGGCGGAACTCCAAGGAACGAAATGATCCACCAACCCATGAAGGTTGTATGGTGGAACAATTCAATCGAACGCACCCTCCGAATTTTAAGGGAAAAGCTTATCCAATTGCTGCAGAATATTGGATGCAATCAATGGAAAAAATACTACAAGCCCTTTATTGCATGGACGAACAAAAGGTGTTATATGCTGCCTATAAAATGACTAGCGAGGCCAAACGCTGGTGGAACTCGAAAAAGTTACTCCTAGATGAAGGACCAAATCCAACGATCCTTACGTGGGAGCGTTTTAAGGAAGTTTTCTTTGAATGATTTTTCCCCAAAACCACTAGAGATGCTAAGGCCAGAGGGTTTTTGAAGTTAAAATAGGGAAATATGGACGTACAACAATATGCAGCAAAATTCATTGAATTATCCTGGATTGCATCATATTTGGTTCCAGATGAATCAAAGAAAGCCCAAAATTTTGAAGAAGGCTTGAACTCAAGGATTTATGAAATGGTAACAGTATTCAAGCTCGAAGACTTCTCCCAATTGGTGAACAAAGCAACGAAGGCAAAAGAAAGTCTACAAAGGAGTGCAGAAATATATGACCAGAGAAAGAGGCCCATGCCATAAGGGTTTCACTTTGGTAGAAATCAAGGATCTTGGAAAAGGAGCAACAACAACAACAACAACAACAACAACAACAATAATATAGGTCAAGGGCAAGCAGTGAGAAATCATATAATACAAAGCACCCCTTGTCCAAAATGCAACAAACTACATAGGGGTAAGTGTTGGACCAGATTAAGAGTCTATTATCGGTGCGGTAAACCTGGTCACATGCAACGAGAATGCCCACAAAATAACTCCAACAACCCAAATCAACAAAGAGGAGGCAACCAGGCACCTCGAAACAATAATCAACAAAACACTGCTCAGGCACGTGTCTATGCCCTCACTCCAGGAAATGCAAAAAATACTAATGACGTGGTGACAGGGATTATTCCCATATTTTCCAAGAAAGCAGTAGTATTATTTGATTCTGGAGCCACACAGTCCTTTATATCTAGAGCTTATGTTAAAATATGTGGGGTAAAGACTCAGCAATTATAAATTGAGTTATTTATGGCTACACCAATGGGAACCTCGGTAGTATGTAGAAAAATACTCAAAGGTTACCCAATTTGTGTTGAGGAAAGAATACTACCGGCTAACTTGGTAGTATTTAGTATGCACGGGTTTGACATAATTATTGGGATGGACTAGCTAGTCGAAGGATAATAGTATTTAAATAATAATGAGGGACAGAAATGGAAATAGTAACAGAAGGAGGCAGCCGACGACATTGCATTTTGGAGGAAAGAATTCCAAGAAAAATTCCCAGGCCTCGTCGACGAACACAAGGGCTTCATTGACGAGGGTACAGCAGGACCTCATCTACGAGGGCGAGCTTCGTCGATGAGAAGATATTGAGAGGAGATTTTCAGATAGACTGAAATTCGTCAACGAAGGAGGGAGTTTGTCAATTATTGAAGGACTTGTCGATGAGGTGACATGGCTCGTCGACGAATCCCACAGTATAAATAGTGCTTAAACTCATTTTTCACAGAATTTTAGCGCCGCTCTTCTTTCTCTCTCTCTCTCTCCTACGGCCCCTCCCTCTTCTCTCTTCAATTTCAGCCCCATCAGTTGCTAGATCGACGATATGAGGCCACCATGACGTTCCTGGCGAAGTTCTCTTCAAGTCTGCCGGAACGGATCGTTGGTGAAACGAAGTTGGAATTCATCCCAAATCCAGGGTAAGGCCTTTATTCAGAATTTGAGTTTCCAGAAGTTGTAAGAAATGTAATAGACGTAGACATATTGATGTTTTGTTCTAGAAAATGTGGTTTTCAGGGTGTTGAGTGGAGAACCTTACGGGTGTTAGACCCGTTACAGTAGGAGGGTTTAACAGAAATCAGGTAAGGGAAATATGCTATGCTAGGTTATTTGAGTATGTTTTCAATATAAAATTATAAATATTCCACCAGAGTATTGTTTACAGAAGAGACTTATACAGTTTATCAAATGTGATTAATTTATTTTAAAATTACTGTGTGGCTTGAGAATATAGATATAGTACAGAAACATGCTTTATAGTATTTTTTAGAGATGTGTTTTACAGAATATATAGACAATAAATATATTTTATAGCAATTACAGAAATACCATGATTATACATTTTTACAGTACCATGACATATAGATTTACAGTTAATTACAGAAAGACAGTTGATATTGATACAGTTTTCTACAACATCATGGTTTATACAGTTATTACAGAATCATGGTAAAACAGATAGTTGTATATAGAGATGTATTATATAGTATCAGACCTTGTTGGACAATATAATTTATAGAGCACGGTACCGTAGCTACATACAGTTTATATAGTGCAACCACCTATTCAGATAATACGTGGTATAAAGGTCGATCGCATAAAGCCCACAAGTGGACAGGCTCCCCATCAGATGTGACTAGAGGAGGGCTGATCAAACTATGGAGTATTGTGATTTATTCCTAGTTGGCTAGTCAGGGTAAATCCCACCTACGGGCCGCACAACCCTGTCATGAGGGGTTAAATCATGATACACAGTTATCCACAGGGAAGTTTACAGCTTTTACTATGTTTATACAGGTTTACAGAAATAGAAAATATATATATATATATATATATATATATATTGACAGTGTTTTGAGTAGAAATCTAAAGTACAGAAATGTTAAGCAACAGGTAAAAGATGAAGATTTATATTATTGGTATTGCTCTTTATAGATTCAATGTTACATGACTATATAGTAATAGATTTTCACAGCATTGTAACTCATTTGCCACACACTAGAAATAGCATATTTCGTCTTACTGAGCATTGGCTTATCCCGTTACTTTAACATTTTTCAGGTGATCCAGGTTGGCGAGCAGACCAGGCTTGTAGATAGAGGGGCCACAGTACTGCCCTGACAGTGAGTATATTTTGGGAGTATTTTTGTATAGCCCCCACCAATTGAGAATACTTGGGGAACAGTCATATATGTATATTTTGGGAAACCTGTTAGCTCTCTGGTATTGTATATAATTATTTATGGACATGTTTATTTGATTTCTGCTTCTCGCTGCTTAGGTGGATAGTTGGGTTTAATCCAATTTGGTATCAGAGTATTATAAATGTTACAGTATTAAAAAAAAAATCAGTTAAATAGCAGGTTGTTACAATTTGGTATCAGAGCCTAGGTTGCTAGGTTCTGTAGACTATAGAGTGTAGCAAAAGCAATACTAGAGTATAGGAAAAATATTTGAGGTTGTTCGGTTGTCTGGATACAGGATTTCCGTGGTAGTTTTTATGTTTTTCCTAGGGTGACTATTTAAGAAAAATCATAGTAAATTATTGTCGAGTCATATGTCTAGGTGACAGAATTGGATATTGAGTTAAGGTTAGGGAAGGTAATTAATTTTGAATTGGTATAGGATAGGTCCGTATAGGAGATAAAGTGCTTAAGCGTGTTTCTTATTTTCAAGATGAACTCGGGAAGCAGTGGTAAAAATGCTAGGGAGGATAGGCCAGGACCTTCCAGTATAGGTAGAGGAGATACAGACGTTATACTGCATAACGTCACTTAGCAAGTGATGGTTGAGATGGCCGGGAGCTTTAAGGAGCGTAGCTGTTCGATTGAGCAGTTTACGCGGATGAAGCCCCCATCCTTTGCTGGAGGAGATGACCCAAGTGTAGCTGAGAATTGGGTCCAAGACATAGAAGAGGCATTGGTAGTGCTTCCATGTAAGGATGAGCAGAAGGTAGCATTTGCAGCATATAAGTTGACAAGGGAGGCGAAGTGTTGGTGGAGATCAGCGCGATTGATAGAGGAGCAGAGGTCGGTTCCAGTACCAGTGACGTAGGACTGATTCAAGGAACTGTTCTTCGAGCGGTATTTTTCTGCTATCGTTCGGAGTGCGAAAGCAGTAGAGTTTATGCATCTGGTACAGGAGCAGATGATCGTATCCCAATATGAGGCTCGATTTATCGAGTTGTTGCGTTTTGCTCTGCATCTAGCACCTGATGAAGAGAAAAAGGCAAGGAAGTTTGAGGAGGGACTGAGGCAGAATTTGTTTTAGAAGGTGATTGGCTTCAGAGCTCAGACATTTATGGAGATTGTAGATAGAGCTGCGATTATTGAGAATGGTATTCAGAGGGGTATAGTGGCTCAGAGTCAGAGGAAGAGGCCTACGCCTCAGGGCTTTCAGGTTGGCTCTAGTAAGGGTCCATGGAGAGGAGGTCATGATAGGGGAGATCAGAGGTAGATGGCGGGACCTCGGGGAAATCAGCGTGCGCCGATCATCCCAATATGTCAGACGTGTGGGAGACGCCATCCAGGGGAGTGCCAGGTAGGGAGCGATGTATTCTATCGTTGTGGGAGACCCGACCACATGGCACGTGCATGCCCAGGTCCTCCAGACCAGGTCCCAGCTCCTAGGCCCTATCAAGGAGGATATCAGGCACCTCATGGAGGACAGTAGAGGAATGTGGCCCCGACGAGGGTTTACACGCTGACACCGAGTGATGCAGAGGTTGCTGCAGATGTGGTGACAGGTACATTTACTGTTTTATCTTATTCTGTTATTATTTTATTTGATTCAAGTGCTACACATTCCTTTATCTCTGCATCATACGTTAAATTATCTGGAAGTGAGACTCAGATATTAGATAGAGAACTGTAAGTAGCTACACCGTCAGGGTTAGTGTTGAGGTGTAAAAGGGTGCTCAGAGGTTATCCTATAGAAATTCAGGGGAGATTACTACCAGTAGATTTGATTGTGTTTGATATGTACAGGTTTGATATAATATTGGGTATAGATTGGTTGGCTGCCAATCATGCCAGCTCGATTGTAGTCAGAAAGAAGTAATCTTTAGACCCCCTGGAGAGCAGGAATTTAGATTCACTGGTTCACGTGTACGGGCACGGTCATAGTTGGTATCCGCCGTGCAGGCAAGCAAATTACTCCTGGATGGAGGTCAGGGGTTTATAGCATTTGTGAAAGAAGAATCTGAAAATGAATTAAAGATTGACAGCACCCCAGTAGTACGAGAATTTTCAGATGTTTTTCAAGAAGAGTTACCTGGATTGCCTCCTGTGCACGAGGTGAATTTTCTTATAGATTTACCTCCAAGGACCACGCCGATTTCTAAGGTTCCTTACCGTATGGCTCTAGCTGAATTGGGAGAATTAAAGGAATAGTTGCAAGGCTTGCTGGACAAGAGGTTTATACGACCTGGTGTATCGCCGTGGGGAGCTCCAATGTTGTTCGTAAAGAAGAAATACGGGTCTATGAGGATGTGTATCGATTACAGATAAATCAACAAGTTTACTATTAAGAATAAATATCCTCTACCCAGTATAGACAATTTGTTTGATCAGTTCCAGGGTACACGGGTATATTCCAAGATCGGCCTTAGATCCGGTTATCATCAAGTGAGAGTAAAAGCAGAAGACATCATGAAGACAGCCTTCAGGACCAAGTATGGGCACTATGAATTTCTCGTTATGTCGTTTGTTCTGACGAATGCCCCAGCCGTGTTCATGGATTTGATGAATAGAGTTTTTCACCAGTATCTTGATCAGTTTGTAGTAGTTTTTATTGATGATGTACTGGTGTACTCAAGGAGTTTTGAGGAACATGAGGTGCATTTGAGGCTAGTGCTGCAGACACTCGGGGAGGAGAAGCTTTACGCCAAGTTTAGTAAGTGTGAGTTTTGGCTTGAGAAAGTTGCATTTTTAGGCCATGTGATCTCAGGAGACGGTATAGCAGTGGATCCCAGCAAGATAGATGCGGTGGTAAGTTGGGCCAGGCTGAGGAATGTGCAGGAAGTCAGGAGTTTCTTGGGATTGGCAGGTTATTATCATCGTTTTGTTGAGGAGTTTTCAGCTTTATCAGGACCTCTCACGTGTTTGAACAGGAAGAATTCCATATTTTTGTGGGATGAAGAATGCAAGCAGAGCTTCCAGGAATTAAAGCAGCAGCTCGTCACTACACCAGTACGGACAATTCCATCAAGAGGTGATGGTTATGTTATCGATAGTGACGCATCATTGAAAGGTATCAGTTGTGTACTGATGCAACATGGTAGAGTGGTGGCGTATGCGTCCAGGAAGTTGAAAGAATATGAAAAGAATTACCCTACTCATGATATGGAATTGGCTGCAGTGGTGCACGCACTAAAGATATGGAGACATTACTTATATGGTGAGAGGTGTGAGATATTCTCTGATCATAGGAGTCTAAAGTATTTTTTTCACACAAAAAGAGTTGAACATGCGGCATAGGATATGGTTGGAACTCATTAAGGATTACGACTGTACCATCAGTTACCACCCAAGTAAAGCAAATGTGGTGGATGATGCTTTGAGCCGTAAATCAAGAGTTACAGCACAGCTAGCTGCAGTTATTCAGCACCCGATTCAGATAGACTTGGAAAGACTCGGTGTGGAGTTAATGGAATATGATCCTCGGACGCTTAGTGCTAATTGTTAGCTTTGGTGCAATCCCAAAAGGGGGGTGAATTGGATATTTAAAATTTATCGCCTAGGTTAAACCAGATAAACAGTATTACTTAACCAAGGGTTTGTTTATGCAAATGTAAACCTAATCATTCACAATATAACATACACGTGCAGTAAGTAAATTGCGGAAATGTAAATGAACACGCACGATATGTTATTAAGGTTTGGCCAACAGTGCCTACATTCCCGCCTCTAACTCGCAAACCAGAGGATTCCACTAATAGCTCACTTAAGGGTGGAGCGGCACCGTTTACAACTAGGTCAAATTAACACAGGGTTGACCTCAACCTTAACCAGGTCAATTAGCGGGGCTAACCTCAACCTATATGCCTTAACAGGACGACGCACCTAGCTTTTCTAACCGGGTCTAAGCCAATCCGGGACTCTTCCAGGGCTAGTCTCCCTCTTCAGGCCCGTGCCTGGAAATACAATAGATTTGAAATATAATCAAATGGTACAGTGATTGTGCTTTCGTGTAAAGAAGATATGTACCCAGTTACGCACAGTATAATCAATACACTACCAAAAGATAGGATTTGATAAGCTCGATGTAGTCTAAGTGTTTACTCTCAAATATTTACGCAAATATAACAATCAGTGCGTGAGAGTGTAAATGGTATGATCTTTGTGTCAAAATAATATTTCAGTCACAATGCACAAACAAAGATCACAAGCACACTTCAAATATCTTAAAAAATAATATTTCTCAATATAAACCACAAGAAATATTCAAAGATGGTTTGCAAAAATATTTATTTGATCTTTGTATTAAGAAGATATTCTCAATCAAAAAGTATAGTAACAAAGATCTTCAGCACACAAGCAAATATCTCAAAATATTTTTCTCAAGATAAATCACAAGAGATATTTGAAAAACGATTTGTAAAATATTTTCGCAACCAAAACTCAATATGAATTCTTGAGCATCGCAATGAAAATGCAAAACTCAGAAGCCCAAGGAAGTTTTCCTATGGAAGGCTTATTTATGAAGCCCCCTAGGAGAACTTGTAGCTTACTCTCTATGAAATATAGATCACAAATAAAACAACCAAAAGAGAGTTTAAGCTAGGTGAGATAAGCACAAGAATACTCTTACAAGGAGGTATTTGCAATATAAATGAGTAAGAGTAGGAGTTTAAAGCTTGAATATGAAATATGGGCTTTTTGAGATTAAGAGGATTTTGGCTAATTATATTTGCTAATCTCTTACTAATTATTCCAAATGAGGGGGTATATATTGACTACCCTTAAAATATAACCGTTCAGGACACATATGGGATTATTAGGAAAGTTTTATTATGTTTTAACCAAGTTTACCCCATTTAAAAATATTAACCACGTTAAAAATTAAGGGGCAACCCGAGAGGTCCGGTCGACTAAAAAGGTTTCGATCGACCAAGTCACATATGGTTTGGTCAACCAAGGGACTTTTGAACTGAGGTCTTGGTCGACCAGGAGAGGGCGATTTCCTAATTTTCCGAATTTAGGTCGACCAGGGCATTTTAAACTGCCTGGTTCGGTCGACCAGACCGCTGGGAATTCTCCCGAGGACCCTTTGGTCAACCAGGTAGTTGGAGAACAAATGTTCTCGGTCAACCAGATGGTCAACTGTTGACCCACGAGGGTTTCGGTCGACCAGGGCCTTTTGAACTACCAGTTTCGGTCGATCAATTGGTCAAACTTTTGACCCCAGGGAGTTTCGGTCGACCAGGGCCTTTTGAACTACCTTTGCTGGTCAACGGGGTGGTCAAATTTTGACTCAAGGGAGTTTCAGTGGACCAGGGTCTTTTGAACTACCTTTGCTGATCGACCGGATGGTCAAACTTTGATCCAGGGTGTCTCGGTCGACCAGGCCAAAATGAACTGGCTTGGCTAGTCGACCGAAAGTGCATCGTGTGTGCATTTCAGTCCCTTTTCGAAACATATAAGCCCTATTGAAGTGCCTAACAAATATATGTGAAAGTGTGTGTGTCCTAGGGGCACTTGAAGTCCAATTTGAAGACACCGAAAAAGTCCGGTGTCGGTCGACCGAAGTCCATCTATGGTCTTGAACTTATCGATCCTACCATGCAGGTAAGGCATTAATTATTACAGACTATGTTCTCCTAATTACTATTACAGACCTAAATAAATGATTAAATTACAATACAACATAAATAGGGTCTTCAGGTCTTCACTTTATGTGTCGTGTGCGTGCACTATAGGATACGTTCGATCGGTCCTGCACACAAACTCATCAAACCATTAAATACTAGAGTATTTGTCATAATCAAAATAGGGTATAACCCATTGGGTCAAGACTAGTCTAGTTGTGTAGCCTACACTTTATGAAATGATTAAAGCTGCTCATAGGGATGATCCGGAAATGGCAAAAGTGATAGCCAGAATACAGGATGGTCAGGGGGAAGTATTCAGTAATTCTAATGATGGGGCTCTAAGATTTCGCACCAGATTGTGTGTACCTATAGATGACAGCATCAGGAGGACGATTTTAGAGGAGGCATATAGATCTCTATACACTGTTCATCCTAGAAGTACGAAAATGTATACGGATCTGCGAGAGTATTTCTGGTGGAGTAGCATGAAGAGGGAGATAGTAGAGTTATTGCAGCAGTGTTTGACGTTCCAGTAGGTTAAGGTTGAGCACTAGAGGTCGGCTGGTCAATTGCAGCCACTTTTCATTCCCAAGTGGAAGTGGGACCACTTATCCATGGATTTTGTTACTGGGCTGCCGCCAGCGTTGCATGATCAGAATGTTATTTGGGTGGTGGTTGATAGATTGACGAAGACAGCGCATTTTCTTCCTATTAAGGTTAGCTACCCTATGAACAAGTTAACAGATATTTACATGCAGGAGATCATTCGACCCTATGGAGTGCCAGTATCCATAGTCTTGGACCGTGATCCATGTTTTACATCACGGTTCTAGAGGAGCTTACAGGAGGCATTGGGGGCTCAGTTAGCATTCAGTACTGCTTTCCACCCTTAGACCGATGGTTAGACTGAGAGAACAATCTAGGTATTGGAAGATATGCTTCGTGTTTGTATGCTAGACTTTGGAGATAGTTGGATTCAGTTTTTTCCGTTAGTTGAATTTGCTTATAATAACAGTTATCATACTAGCATCGGCATGGCACCCTACAAGGCATTATATGGTAGGAGATGCCGATCTCCTCTTTTCTGGGATGAAATATGTGAAAGGCGAGTTTTGGGACCAGAGATAGTTTAGTAGGAGTATGATAAAGTCCGACTTATTCAAGACATGATTAGTGCAGCGCAGAGTTGGCAGAAAAGCTACGCAGATACTCGCCGCTGAGAACTGAAATTTGAAGTGGGTGATCATGTATTTTTTAGAATAACTCCACTGAAGGGGATCTTGAGATTTGGGAAGAAGGGTAAGTTGAGCCCTAGGTTTATTGGCCCATTTGAGATACTAGAGAAGGTCGGGTCAGTAGCCTATCGGCTAGCTTTACCGCCATCTCTATTTCGAGTTCATGACATATTTCTATGTTAAGGAAATATGTCCCAGATGCTTCCCATATCATCAACCATGCGGAACTAGAAGTCAGTGAAACTTTAGCATATGAAGAAGCTCTAGTACAGATCCTAGATAGGAAAGAACAGGAATTGCGCAATAAGAAGATGCAGTTGGTAAAAGTCTTGTGGAGGAATCACGTAATAGAAGAGGCTTCGTAGGAGCTTGAAAGCGAGATTAGACAGAAATATCCCCACTTGTTTAGTGGGTCATAGCAATGATGTATAATTAAAGTAATAGTAATTTTATTTTGTTTAACATAGTGGAATTGTAATGTGGTGTATAGAATAGGTAGTATTTTGGTTTTGGGGGAATTTTCTTTTATACTTGTAATCTTCCAAAAATACCCATGTAACCACGGTATTCCTCCACCATAAGTGAGGGTAGGTAATAAAATAAGTAAACCCTTTTCCTTTACTGGATGATGGAATGTATAGATAGAGATACAGATAGTAAATTTTGAGAACGAAATTTTATAAGGGGGAGAGAATGTAATGACCCAAAGGATAATAGTATTTAAATAATAACGAGGAAGAGAAATGGAAACAGTAACAGAAGGAGACAACCAACTTTATTGACGACGACAAACGGAAAAGGAGGCAGCCAACTTCGTTGACGATGACGAACGCGAATGACATTGCATTTTGGAGGAATTAATTCCAAGAAAAATTCCTAGGCCTCGTCAACGAACGCAGGGGCTTCATCGACGAGGGTACAATAGGACCTCATCTACGAGGGTGAGCTTCATCGACGAGAAGATACCGAGAGGAGTTTTTGGATGGACTGAAATTCGTCGACGAAGGAGGGAGTTTGTTGATGAAATTATTGAAGAACTTATCGACGAGGTGACGTGGCTCGTTGATGAATCCTGCAGTATAAATAGTGTTTAAACTCATTTTTCACAGAATTTCAGCACCGCTCTTCTTTCTCTCTCTCTCTCTCTCTCCTACGGCCCCTCCCTCTTCTTTCTTTGATTTCAGCCCCGTCAGTCACCGGATCGGCGATCTGAGGACACCATGACGTTCCTGGCAGAGTTCTCTTAAAGTCTGCAGGAACGGATCATTGGTGAAACGAAGTTGGAATTCATCCCAAATCTAGGATAAGGCCTTTTATTTAGAATTTGAGTTTCCAGAAGTTGTAAGAATGTAATAGACGTAGAAATATTAATGTTTTGTTCTAGAAAATGTGATTTTCTAGGTATTGAGTGGAGAACCCTGTGGGTGTTGGACCCGTTACAGTAGGAGGGTTTAACAGAAATCAGGTAAGGGAAATATACTTTGCTAGGTTATTTAAGTATGTTTTCAATATAAAATTATAAATATTTGACCAGAGTATTGTTTACAGTAGAGACTTATATAATTTATCAAATGTGATTAATTTGTTTTAAAATTACTGTGTGGCTTGAGAATATAAATATAGTACAGAAACATGCTCTATAGTATTTTTCAGAGATGTGTTTTACAGAATATATAGATAGTAAATATATTTTATAGCAATTACAGAAATACCATGATTATACATTTTTATAGTACCATGACATATAGATTTACAGTTAATTATAAAAAGATAGTTGATATTGATACAGTTTTCTACAGCGTCATGGTTTATACAGTTATTACAGAATCATGGTAAAACAGATAGTTGTATATAGAGATGTATTATATAGTATCAGACCTTGTTGGACCATACAGTTTAGAAAGCACGATACCGTAGCTACATATAGTTTATAGAGTGCAACTATATATATATATATATATATATATATATTAGCAGTATTTTGAGTAGAAACTTAAAGTACAGAAATGTTAAGCAACAGGTAAAAGATGAGGATTTATATTATTGGTATTGCTCTTTACAGATTCAGTGTTACATGACTATATAGTAATAGATTTTCACAGTATTGTAACTCATTTGCCACATACTAGTAATAGCATATTTCGTCTTACTGAGCATTGGTTCATCCTGTTACTTTAACATTTTTCAGGTGATCTAAGTAGGCGAGCAGACCAAGCTCGTAGATAGAGGGGTTATAATACTGCCCTAATAGTAGAGTGTGAGTATATTTTGGGAGTATTTTTATATAGCCCCCACCAGTTGAGGATATTTGGGGAACAGTCATATATGTATATTTTGGGAAACCTGTTAGCACTCTGGTATTGTATATAATTATATATGAGCATGTTTATTTGATTTCTGCTTCTCACTGCTTAGGTGGATGGTTGGGTTTAATCCAGTCTGGTATCAAAGTATTATAAATGTTAGAGTATAAAAATAAAAAAAAAATCAGTTAAATAGCAGGTTGTTACGGATTACTCTTGAATGGATGTCAAGGGAACCTAGCATGTGTGGTGGAGGCACCAAGGGAAGAATTAAAGCTTGAGGATATCCCAATAGTAAGGGAATTCTCGGATGTATTCCCCAAAAATTTACCTGGGCTACCCCATGATAGCGAAATCGAGATTGCTATCGACCTACTACCAGGGACGACACCGATATCCAAAGCTCCATACAGAATGGAACCGGTAGAATTGAAAGAACTGAAGGAACAATTACAAGAGTTGTTGGACAAAGGATTCATCAGACCCAGCGTGTCACCATGGGGAGCACTGGTACTATTCGTTAAAAAGAAAGACGGGTTGATGAGAATGTGTATTGATTATTGGGAGATAAATAAAGTAACAATTAAGAACAAGTACCCAATACCTCGCATAGATGACTTGTTTGATCAACTCCAAGGAACACAAGTCTTCTCTAAAATTGACTCCCGAGCAGGGTACCATCAAGTGAAAATCAAATCAGAAGATGTTCCAAATACTGCATTCTGAACGAGATATGGTCACTATGAATTCTTAGTCATGCCATTTGGACTGACCAATGCTCCTACTACCTTTATGGACCTTATGAATAGGGTCTTTCATGACTATCTAGATCAATTTGTGGTGGTATTCATTGATGATATTGTTAGCTTTACCGTGATCCCAAGAGGGGGGGTGAATTGGTATTTTTAAAATTTAACCCCTAGGTGTTCCTCCTAACAGTAGTATGTTCACAACCCTATGGTCAATCTAATGTGAATAATGTAAATATATCAGAAATTAAGAGAAGCAGTTTAATTAATCGCACAAGCACCAGAAAGCAGTAAATAAAGGGTGACACACAGATATGTTATCGAGGTTCGGCCAACTGCTTACGTTCCTACCTTGGCTAACCAGCACAAGGATTATCACACTAACTTGCTCACTTGAACGGGTGGAGCGGCACCTATACAAACCAGGTCAAATTATCACAGGGCTGACCTCAACCTTTACACCAATCCTTTTCGGGCTGGATTATCGCCCCCTCAGGCCACGCCTGGAATCTCTCAGATATACAATCAAATGGTACAATATATGGGTGCTTTCACGTAAAGCAGATTTCTACCACAAATGCGCACAAACACAAATACCATAGATGATTTAAAATGTAAGCTCTGTGTGGTCTAGATATTTCAACTCTCAAATATGTTTTCTATCAGTGTAGTAAGTACGTGAGAGTGTCAAACAAGCAATCTGTGTATCTCAAAGTATTTCAATCAAATGTGTCCATACAGAATATCAAATAAGCCTCAAGAATATCAATCAATAGAATATCTCAATCATGGGAGTATGTATATGCTTGGATTGCAAAATATATAGGATCTTTGTTTTCAGCAAAAATATTTAAGTGAATAAATATTGCAACAAAGATGTTTCACCTCAAACACAAATATCTCCTCAAATGGTTTTCAAAATAAAGAGCAATAGATATTTGTAAATGGTTTTGAAAATATTTCGCAACCAAAAGCAAAAATGAGCTTCTTAAGATATTGCAACAAATATGCAATCTCAGAAGATCTAGTAAAGTCTTCTCAAGATAAACTTATTGGCTAAGTCCCCTAAGAATCCTTTTGATTCAGCTCTCAATAAAAATAGATCAATCTTACAACCAAGAGAGAGCAAACCTTCCTATCTAAACACTCAAGAATATTTACAAATGATTTTACGAGTATTGAATGTAAGATAGAGTGTATGGAAGAGTATAAGCAAATCGGAATCAAAAGAGAGTATTTTTTCTTGAGAGAAATTTTCTTAATCTTTTTTCTAATCAATGCTTAATCCACCAAATGAAAGAATATATATAGACATACCAAAGTTTTTGACCGTTGGGGACCTATTAGGGATTGTTAGAAAAGATTAAAGACATTTAAATCAATTTAACCCTATTTAAAAATATTTAACCCGCGGTAAAAATGATGACAACCCGAGAGGTCCGGTCGACTAAAAATATTTCGGTCAACCAAGTCTCAAATGGTTCGGTCGACCAGGAAATATTGAACTAAGGTCTTGGTCAACTAGGAGAGGGCGATTTCTCAATTTTTTGAGTTTCGGTCGACCAGGGCATTTTGAACTACCTAGTTTGGTCGACCAGACCGCTAGGAATTCTGTTGAGGACCCTTCGATCGATCAGGTAGTTGGAGAACAAATGTTCTCGGTCGACCAGATGGTCAACTGTTGACCCAGGAGGGTTTCAGTCGACTAGGGCCTTTTGAACTACCAGTTTCGGTCGACCAATTGGTCAAACTTTTGACCCCAGGGAGTTTTGGTCGACCAGGGCCTTTTGAACTACCTTTGCTGGTCGACCGGGTGGTCAAACTTGGACCCAGGGTGTCTCAGTCGACCAGGACAAAATGAACTGGCTTGGCTGGTCGACCGAAAGTGCATCGTGTGTGCATTTCAGTCCCGTATTGAAGCAAACAAGCCCTATTCAAGTGCCTAACAAATATATGTGAAAGTGTGAGTGTCTTAGGGGCACTTGGGGTCCTAGGAAAATCCTAAGGTCTTTCTATGGTTATTTTTGGTTTGTATTTGGTTTGAGCTTACAAAATAAACCATGCATGTGATGTGTGCTTATTACAAACCGAATACCCTAATTACTATTACAGACAAATTTCACTAAAAATTATTACAATTAAGAGCATGAGTTTGTCTTTAAGCTTTGAGCTTTCACGTGCCATTGATGATATGCTAATATGAACCTGCACATGAACTAGATATTTATTAAATACGAGAGTATTTTTCATTATCAAAACCAGGGCGTGACCTATAAGGTCAACAGATATTTTGATTTATTCAAAAAGCCCCCAGGAACATGAGAACCATTTGAGGCTAGTACTCAAAGTACTAAGAGAAAAGAAACTCTATGCCAAACTTACGAAATTTGAGTTCTGGCTAGAAAGAGTTGCATTCTTAGGGCACGTTATATCTAAGTACGGTAATTCTATGGACCCAAGTAAAATAGAGGCAGTAATGGATTGGGCAAGACCGAAGAATATTCATGAGATCATGAGTTTCTTAGGTCTGGTAGGATATTATCGTTGATTTGTGGAAGGGTTTTCTAAAATATCTAGTCCTCTGACGAGATTGACATGAAAGAATGTGAAGTATGAGTGGACTAATGAATGTAAGCAAAGCTTTCAAGAGATAAAGCAATGACTCATCACTACCCCGGTGCTGACAATTCCATCAGGAGAAGATGATTTTGTGATCTACAGTGATGCATCTCGGAAAGGGCTCAGGTGTGTGTTAATGCAATAGGGGAAGGTCATTGCATATGCTTCTTGACAACTCAAGGAGTACGAGAAGAATTATCCAGCACACGATTTGGAACTAGTAGCTGTGGTGTTCGCACTAAAGATATGGAGACACTATCTCTATGGTGAAAGGCGTGAGATTTTCACAGACTATAAAAGTCTCAATTACTTTTTCACGCAAAAGGAATTAAACATGAGATAGAGAAGATGGTTAGAAATAATCAAAGATTATGATTGCACCATTAACTATCACCCGGGAAAAGCCAACGTGGTAGCAGATGCACTAAGTCGAAAGTTAATGAATGCATTAGTCTCGGCAATGGTGACCCAACATCAAATTATGATGGACCTAGAAAGATTTGGTGTGGAAATAGTGGAAGGAAATCATCAAGCTCTCATTGCTAATATCGTAATCCAACAGACCTTACCGGAAAAGATTAAGGTTGCATAAATGGAAGATGCAGAGCTAGTAAAGATTATGGGTAAGGTATAGAGTGGACTGAAGGGAGACTTTAACATATTTGATGATGGAGTTTTGAGATTCCAAAATAGATTGTGTGCACAATGACTAAGATATCAAAAGAACAATCTTGGAAGAAGCTCATCAATCTCTTTATACAGTGCATCCGGGAAGCACGAAGATGTATCGGGACTTGAGAGTGTCTTTTTAGTGGAATAACATAAAGAGGGAGATTGCACAAATTGTGGAACACTGTTGTACATGTCAGCAAGTAAAGGCTAAGCATCAGAGACCAATAGGACCACTGCAACCACTCCACATTCCTAAGTGGGAGTGGGAGCACATCTCCATGGATTTTGTAATTGGGCTACCTCCAACACTACATGGATAGAATGCCATCTAGGTGGTTGTTGATCATCTAACGAAGACTACTCACTTTATTCCAATCAAAGTTAACTACTCTATGACCAAGCTTGCAAAGTTATATGTTCAAGAGATAGTTAGACTACATGGCGTGCCCGTGTCTATCATATCAGATCGAGATCTACGATTCACATCACAATTTTGGAAGAGTTTGCAAAGAGCCTTGGGATCACGACTTACTTTCAGCACGACATTTCATCCTCAAACTGATGGACAATTGGAGAGAACCATTTAGATATTGGAGGATATGTTGAAAGCTTGTGTATTGGATTTCAAAGGAAGTTGGATTCAGTATCTGTCGTGGGTTGAGTTCCTCTATAACAATAGTTATCAGTCCAACATAGAGATGGCACCGTATGAAACATTATATGGTCAAAAGTTCCGATCCCCATTATATTGGGATGAGGTTGGAGAACGAAAAATTTAAGGTACTAAGATTATACAAAGGACCTCTGAGAAAATTAAGCTCATCCGGGACAAAATAAAAATTGCTCAAAGTTGGCAAAGGAGCTATATGAATACCCGTCGGCGTGAGTTGGAGTTTGAAGTGGTAGATAATATATTTTTAAAAGTTACTCCAATGAAAAGAATCATGAGGTTTGGGAAGAAGGGAAAACTAAGCCCCAAGTATATTGGACCATTCGAGGTATTGGAGAAGATTGGTCCAGTCGCTTACAGAATTGCCCTACCTCCTGCACTATCGAAAATTCATGATATATTCCATGTTTCAATGTTAAAGAAGTATGTTCTAGACCCTTCTCATGTGATAAGTTATGAGTCATTAAAAGTTAGTGACACTCTATCGTATAAAAAAGTACTAATCCAAATTTTAGACAAGAAGGATCAGGAGTTACGCACGAAGAAAATTTCATTGGTAAAAGTGCTCTAGCACAACCATGACATTAAGGAAGCATCATGGGAACTAGAAACAGAAATACGCTAGAAATACCCACATCTTTTCAACGATAGTAGGATCGAACAAAAACACAACATTATACAAGGTACTCATTTTAATTTTTGAATTTTGAGGACGAAATTTTTATAAGGAGGGGAGGATGTAAAAACCCAAATATATATATATATATATATATGTAGAATAATAATAATGGTCTTTTAGTTAGTATCAAAACGAATCTGTTAGGATCCTTGATTCCATGTTTGATGCCTAAGAAAGATCTTATCTAAGCGAGTGCTCAGAGACCATTACAGCTCAATCACTCCCTAGAGGTCAGCCTGATCAAAATGGAATTTCATAGGATAAACGGGATAGACACTGTTTGTATACGTAAATAAGTACATAAAATGATGTTTTGACTAACATAAATTGTAGAAATATGTGATAATAATAATAATAATAATAATAATAATAATAATAATAATAATAATAATAATAATAAATAGGTATCCTATGTGGGGCCTACAAGACTGTGTGGGGCCCACATGAGTCCCGAAGCCTTGTGGGAGGGGTCTACATGAGTCTCGAAACTGCATAGGGCTGATAAAACCGTATGAGGACTATTGGATTTACGTATGACCCATTTGGGTATTAAAGTTGTGTGGGGCCCACAAGAGTTTTTGAAATTCAAATTTAATTATTTTAAAAAAAAAAAAACTAAAACAGGGCTTAAAAATAATAATAATAATAATAATAATAATAATAATAATAATTTTTAAAAATAAAATAATTAATAAATTAATAAATTAATTAAATGGGAGTAGTGGCAAACACTCCTACATGACCTCCATCCCTATCTCATACTCAACCAATACCTAGCCCATCCCTTGCCCATTCTTTAATTTTAAAAAAAATTATAATTTCACCCCTCTCCACACACTTTTACAAATTTCATTTCTTCCCCAAAATTTTCCTATAAATAGGAAGCTCTCAACCTTTATTTTTTCACAAATATTTTCAAAGGGAGAGAAGGATTAGTAAGTGAAAGAATTAGTGGTGGAGAGAATTTTTGAGTAAGTTCTCACTCACCCACTCTTTCCGATCTCATTTCTTAGATATAGTTATTGTGTTCGTAGCACAAGGTAAAAGAAAAGGTAAATAAATTAGATTATGTTAGATTTTTATTTAAAATTTATGCCTGAGTTTATTTGTAAGTAAATTTCATTTATGCTACTTAGTTTCATAAAATTCCCCAGAATTTATTTTTACGCATATTTAATTATACCAATTTTAATTTTAATATTTTTACATTTATTTTTGGGTTAAGAAATGTTCTAATCCACTCGGATAATTTTCAACATTTCTTTCTATTCAATATATATATATATATATATATATTTAACACGAAAATTTTGTGGCATGAGTTTATTTCTATGTTGCATGTTTAATGAAAATATGAGTAAACATGAGATTTTCATGATATTATTTTAAATTACATAAATTATAATAAGATGATTTTAAAACCTTTGTGGGAAAGGAAGTTCTAAGTTACAGATACTCGGTACCGTAGCTTAAAGTTTAAATAGATCAGAGTGCACCCACACTGTTTACAAAGTGGTTGTTTATGTTAGTGGATTTCTCCTGAGCACACACCTGGTTCCGGACCAAGACTTAATAACGAAAATCTCACTTAATGTTTACGTACGTTGATTTAGTTTGGTCGGCCAGCCAACTAAGTCCAGTCTTCGAACCGCACAACCCAATCATGGGGGTAAACATAACTTACGACTAACAGGCCTAAGGGTGGTTTTTATAATATATGTTTATATATATTTAATTACGTGTACAAAGTTATTAATGATTTGAAGGAAAAGTATATGTTTATATGAAAAGGACCATTCTTGTACCTAAATGAAGATTTAAATGAAACATATAAGAAAAAGTATATGTATGTATATAATTAAATATTTTTATAATTTTAAAGTTAAAAGTTTAATTTAACGGTCACGGTATATGGTTATTAAATTTTACTATTATAGTTTATGGTAAAAGTTTTATGCAGAAATTTTTAGATTTACATTTATTTTAGAAGCAGTTTTGAAGTTATAGTATTAAATATTGTTTTACAAAATTTTTAAAAACTCATTTTGGCCACACACTAATAATAATCTTATTTACTTGCTGAGCGTCGTCTCACCCTAATCATATTTTACATTTCAGATGACTCTGAAGGGCATATTGGAAATCAGGCATAGCAAGCATGTGGGTGGGATAGAAAAATAAGGATTTATTAGAAATATTAGTACGATGCCAGATGATTGTCTATTGTGTAATTTTTCTCTTTTGAAAATAAATTATTGTAATACGGTTAATCAACGCTTTGGTTTAATAATAATTAAGTTTATTTACTTCCGTTGTAAATCAATGGTAAAAAGTAAATATCTCAGACCCTTCGGGGTTAGGGTATTACATAACAAGTTCATATGGTGTAGATCCTTTTATGGCCTAACAGAAACGTAAGTGGCATGGAACTGGCAAGACTAGAAAGGATGAAAAAAAAAAAAAAGGTTTGAAAATGACTTGAAGTGGGAGAATGTCGAATTGTAAAGTCATTTTTAGCATTCAAAGTCCAACATAAGGGTTGTATTATTCATATGGTGGTTGTACTATTTATATGGTGGTTACACTATTGATTTGGTGGCTGCACAAGTCTACAAATGTGGCTACACGATTCATTTGTTGGTTGCACTATTCATATGGTGGTTGTACTATTCATATGGTGGTTGTGCTATTCATTTGACAGTTTTGAAAAGGAGGCTTACAAAACCCCTATAAATAGGGAAGTAGTGTTGAAGGAAGAAATCATCCCAAGCATGTCCAACTCCACCTTTAGAGAGAAAAATCAAGTACTCTACTGCGAAGTGTCCCTGTTGTAGCCTGTGTTTCTAGTTTCTCCTAATTTTAGAGAGATTTATATACTCTTAATTCAAGAGAGAAGTATCACTGTTCTCCTCTTGTAATTAGAGAGAAGTTGTATCATTATTTTATATAGTGGATTCGTTCTACCCTTATCCGTGGTTTTTCCTTCGATTTGTTTGAGGGTTTTCCACGTAAATCATGATGTCAATTCCTATTTTCTCATTTCTTATTTTAGCTGTGTGATACTGTTCCTACCCATTCAATTTCCTAACAGTTTGATTGTTAGCTTTATCGTGATCTCAAGAAGGGGGGTGAATTGGTATTTTTAAACTTTGACCCCTAGGTATTCCTCCTAACAACAGTATGTTCACAACCCTATGGTCAATCTAATGCGAATAATATAAATGTATCGAAAATTAAATAAGGCAGTTTAATTAATCGCACAAGCACTAGAAAGCAGTAGAGAAAAGGGTGACACACAGATATGTTATCGAGGTTCGGCAAACTACATACGTCCTCACCTTGGCTAACCAGCACAAGGATTATCACAATAACTTGTTCACTTAAACGAGTGGAGCGGCACTTATATAAACCAGCTCAAATTATCACAGGGCTGACCTCAACCTTTACACCAATCCTTATCGAGCTGGATTACCACCCCCTCAGGCCACGCCTGGAATCTCTCAGATATACAATCAAAAGGTACAATATAAGGGTGCTTTCACGTAAAGCAGATTTGTACCACAAATGCGCACAAACACATACACCACAGATGATTTGAAATGAAAGCTCAATGTGGTCTAAATGGTTCAACTCTCAAAGGTATTTTCTATCTGTGTAATGCGTACGTGAGAGTGACAACGACAATCTGTGTATTTCAAAATATTCAATCAAACGTGCTCACACAGAATATCAAGCAAGCCTCAAGAATATCAATCAGAATTTATCTCAATCACATGAATATGTATATGCTTGGATTAAAAAATAGATAATCTTTGTATTTAGCAAATGATATATACTTGAATAAATATTGCCACAAAGATTAATGTAACAAACACATATATCTTTTCACAAATAGTTCAATAAAGATTTCACAAGATATTTGAGTAAGTTTGAAAACGTTTTTGCAAACCAAAAATAAATACAAACTTCCAAAGATATTGCAATGAGAATGCAACACTCGAAAGTTCACCACAAGCCTTCTTAGGATAGGCTTATTAGAAAAGCCTCCTAAGAATGCTTAGGTTATGCTCTCGTGAAAATCGATTCAAGCACTCATGAAATAAGAGAGCAAACCTCTAAATGAACACACTTAATACACTTACAAATGATTCAAAGAAGTGAAGAAGGTAAGTTTAAGTGGATTTGGAAGTAGTATAAGTAGTAGGGAGTATTTAGCTTGAGAGAGAAATATGATTTTTGTTTTTGCTAATCGATGCTTAATTCTCCCAAATGAAAGGGTATATATAGACATACCAAAATATTTGACTGTTGGGGACCTATTAGGGATTGTTGAAAAAGTTTAATGACATTTTAACCAATTTAACTCTGTTTAAAAAATATTAACTGCGGTAAAAAATCAGGCCTACTCGAGAGGTCTAGTCGACCAGAAATGTTTCAGTCGACCAGAACTCAAATGGTTCGGTCAACAAGGAGGTTTTTGAACTGAGGGCTCGGTCGATCGGAAGAGGGCGATTTCTCAATTTTCTGAGTTTCGATCGACCAGGCCATTTTGAATTGGCTAGTTCGGTCAACCAAACCACTAGGATTTCTCCCGAGGACCTTTCGGTTGACCAAGTAGTTGGAGAACAAAAGTGCTCGGTCGACCAGATGGTCAAAATGTTGACCAAGGAGGGTTTCGGTCGACCAGGTCTCTTTGAACAACCTGGTTCGGTCGACCAGGTGGTCAAACTTTTGACCCAGGGAGGTTTCGATCGACCAGGCCAAAATGAACTGACTGTGCTGGTTGACCGAAAGTGCACCATGTGTGCATTTCGGTCCAATCTTGAAGCATACAGACCCTAATGAAGTGCCTAACAAATATATGTGTAAATGTGTGTCCTAGGGTCACTTGAGGTCCAATTTGAAGATACCAAAAAAGTCCGGTGTCAGTCGACTGAAGGTCGACCGAAGGGTACACCCTAAGGTCTTTCTAAGGTCCTTTCTTATTCATGGTTTGTTTGAGCTTACAAAATAAATCATACATATAATGTGTGTGCTTATTTACAAACCAAATATCCTAATTACTATTACAGACCAATTTGACTACTAAATATATATTACAACTGAAAATCACAAACTTGTCTTCAAGTCTTAAGTTTTCACATGCCATCAGTGCGTTTGCTAATATAGACCTACACATGAACTAGATATGTATTAAATACAAGAGTATTTGTCATTATCAAAACCAGAGCATGACCTATAAGGTCAACATTGATGATGGTCAATTTGTTTTGTGGAGGGCTTAAGGGGTATGTTAGTTATGTTTTGATATAGACATTAGTTTTTGAGGGAGATAATTGTAGTATTAAAATGTGCAATTACAAGTTGCATCAGTGTTTGTTTATTCTTCTTGGGCACATTGATTACTTTTGCAAAACCTAGTCTCATCATGAACACCTTTGGATTGTTATTGAAAGTGATAGTGAAACTATTAGAGTATTGAACTAGTAATATAACACTTTTATTGTTGTACCATCATTATTTTATAGAAATTACAAACTTAAATGGTGTAAGATTTGTCAAACCTTTTCATTTTTAAAACTTTTGAAATCAATTTAATTTGAATGAGAGTGTCTCAGTGATCACGACGTGCTTGCATAGAAATTAAATGACTTTTTTCCCTTTTCGTTTTCTTTGGTGCCACGAGCAACACACATGTTCCAAACTAGTTTTAACAAAACACACAAAACAAATACACAATGAAAAAAAAAAAAGGAGAAATGATTTTTGTTTTGGAAATCAAACTGATTTATATAGCATTTTTAAAGGTATGGGCTACCCACATATCCTGTAAGAGTGATAAAGCTAATATAGTTCCAAAAAAATATTTTTAATAAATTAAAAAATATTTTTTTGGGATTTTGGTAAAAACAGTGAATTTAGAAAACAAAAATTTTTAAGAAAGGTTCTTTTAATTTTTTTTTTTTCAAAGATATCCTAGAAAACACTATTTTATAAAATTGATTTTATGAACTTACCCAAAAGTTGCAATATGAATAGTGATCAAAAGTCAAATTTTATAAAAATGATTTTTGGTTTTTGGGAAGAAGTACCATAAATAATAGGACATTGTTACCTTGAAAACACTAGCTTTTTAAGAAAATAATAGATTTTAAGGATTTATTTAAAACTCACATCATGAAAAATATTTTAAAATCTTGATTTTTTCAAAAATAATTTTTAATTTGTTAGCGAAAAAAAATCATAAAGCAAAATGCTAGAATCAAAAGACTTGATCCAGTCTACAAAAACCACAAAGTTATGAGTACAATAAAAGTATCATAAAACAGCCTAGAAAAATAAAAATTGTCTCTTGACTGGTTGGTTAACCATTGCTTAATGGGTGGTGAGCCACTTGTGCATAATAACCACCGGTTGACCATCCTTTCGAGGGCGGGTGACTACCCTTTTGAGCGTAGTTGACTTATTGCAAGAAAACTCGAGAAAACTCCAATTTCATACAAATTCAAATGTTAGAATACTTTTATCGACTCTAATGCAATCCTAGATGGCATGATAGTTAGCATTATTGACTATAAGTATTTAAAAAACATGATCATTATACTTATATTCACTACAAAAAAACTAATTTTTAGTGACAAAATTATTAGTGACGGATTCAATTTCGTCACTAAAAGAGGGTATTAGTGACGGTTTTAGTAATCGTTACTAATACAGCACTATTAGTGATGAAATTGAATCTGTCACTAATAGTTTCATCACTAAAAACAGAAAAATATCACATGAAAACATTTTTCGCGCTGAAATATCGTGGGAAAATATTAGCGACGATTTTTGTGGTATTAGTGATGAATTAAATCTGTTACTAAAAGATAAACATTAGTGACAATTAAATAACCATCACTACTATTATTTAAAAAAATAAAAAAAATTTAGTTCAAAGTATTAGTGACGAATTTATAGATTCATCACGGTTGGCACATTAGTAATGACGGATTTGTAAACCGTCTCTAATATTTCCATTTTTTTGAAAAAAAAAATAATAAAAAATTTTATCTAAAACTATTAGTGGCGAATTTACAAATTTGTCACTATTGACTCATTATTAGTAACGGATTTGAGAACCATCACTTATACGTCCCTTCTAAAAAAAAATTTAAAACTTTTAATTTAAAGTATTAGTGACGAATTTACAGATTCGTTGCTATTGAGCGATTATTTGTGATGGATTTGAGATCTGTTACTACTACTTTCGTTTTTTTTTTTTTAAAAAAAAAAATTACTTGAGAGTATTAGTGACGAATTTACAGATTTGTCACTATTCGCCTATTATTAGTGACATATTTGAGAATCGTCACTAATACTTCATTTTTTTTAAAAAAATTAAAATTTTTAGTTCAAAATATTAGTGACGAATATACAGATTTATCACTATTGGCTCATAATTAGTGACGGATTTGAGATCCGTCGCTATTACTTCAATTTTAAAAAAAAAATTTACTTCAAAGTATTAGTGTTGAATTTACACATTCGTCACTATTGGCTCATTATTAGTGACGAATTTGAGAACTGTCACTAATACTTCCTTTTTTTTTTTAAAATTAAAATTTTTAGTTCAAAGTTTTAGTGACGAATTTACAGATTCATCACTATTGACCCATTATTAGTGATGGATTTGAGATCCATCACTACTACTTCCATTTTTTTAAAAAAATAAAAAAATTTTATTTTAGAGTATTAGTGACGAAATTACAAATTTGTCACTATTGGCTCATTATTAGTGACGGATTTGAGAACTGTCACTAATACTTCCCTTTTTAAAAAAAAAAAAATTTAAAATTTTTAGTTCAAAGTATGAATGATGAATTTATAGATTCGTCACTATTGACCCATTATTAGTGACAGATTTTAGATCCGTCACTACTACTTTCATTTTTTAAAAGAAATAAAAATTTTTTACTTCAGTGTATTTATGAGAATTGGTGTATTCCCAAGAGGGGGGCTGAATTGGAATTTTAAACTTTTCTCCTAAGTTGAACTAGATGTCAGCTGAGTATTACAACCTATGGTCTTTCTATCCAGTTCCAAACACGCTGATAAATATAATATGCGGAAATTTAAATCAAGCGCATCATGCACATAATAACATACAAGTGCGGTAAATATAAAGTGCGACAATATACACAAACACACGATATGTTATCGGGGTTCGGCCAATTGTGCCTACACCCCCGCCTCTAGCTCGCAAGCTTGAGGATTCCACTAATAGCTCACTTAAGGGTGGAGCAACACCAATTACAATTAGGTCAAATTAACACAGGGCTAACCTCAACCTTAGCCAGGTTAATTAGCGAGGTTGACCTCAACCTACAAGCCTTAACAGGACAACGCATCTAGCTTTCTTAACCGGGTTTAAGCCAATCCGGGACTATTCTAAGGCTAGTCTCCCTGTTTAGGCCAGTGCTTGGAAATACAACGTATGTGTATAACAATCAAATGGTACAGCGATTGTGCTTTCGTGTAAAGCAGATGTGTACCCAAATACGCGCAATTACATACAGCACAATATGATTCAATATGTAAGCTCAATGTGGTCTAGATAATTTAACTCTTAAAGGTATTTTCTATCAATGTAATGCGTAGGTGAGAGTGTCAAACAAGAAATCTTTGTTTCACAATATATTCAGCTAATAAGTTCACAAAAAGATGTCAAGTCTCAAGTACTTCAATCAGCAGGATATCTCAAGCATGCAAGTATCAAATGAAGTGTATGCTTGGTTTGCAAAATATGTGTAATCTTTGTATTCAACAAGTAATATATGAGTGAGTGAATATTGCACCAAAGATCACTATCGCACGAACAAATATCTCTTCAAATATATTTTTCAGTATAGAGCACAATAGATATTTGAAAGTGATTATGAAAGGATTTTGCAACCAAAATACTTTATGATCTTCTCAAGATATTGCAATGAATATACAACCTCAAAAGATCAAATGAAAGTCTTCTTAGGAGAGACTTATTAACAAAGTCCCCTAAGAGCACTTAGGTTTTGTTCTCAATAAAATCGTATCAACCAAGCAAGACAAGGAGAGCAAACCTATGGAAACAAACACTCAATCCACTTACAAGTGATGTAGGCACTAATAGAAGGTAAGTATGAGTGAATGAGGCTAAAAAACGAGTAGTATAGGCTTTTGGGTTTTCAGAGAATTTTTCCCTAATCAAAGTAGCTAATACATCCTAATTTTCACAAATGATTACAAATATATAGACATGAGAGAAAATATGACCGTTGGAGACCTATTGGGCATTATTAAGAAAGTTTAATGATGTTTCAAATATTTTAACCCTGTTTAAAAAATATTTAACTGCGGTAAAAATCAGGACAATCCGAGAGGTCCGGTCGACTATAAAGGTTTTGGTCGACCAGAACTCATGTGGTTCGATTGACTAGAAGGATTTTGAACTCAAGGCTTGGTTGACCAGGAGAGGGTGATTTTTTAATTTTTCGAGGTTCAGTCGATCGGGCCATTTTGAACTGGCTGGTTCAGTCGACCAGACCATTGGAATTTCTCCCGAGAATAGTATAAAGAAGGTTCGGTCGACCAGATGATCAAAATGTTGACCTAGGGAGGTTTTGGTTTATCGGGGATTTTTGAACTACATGGTTCGGTCGACTAGGGCCTTGATCAACTGTTGACCCAGGCCTGGTTTGGTCAACCAAGCCAAAATGAACTAAGTTGGTCGGTCGACCGAAAGTGCACCAAGTGTGCGTTTCAGTCCTGTCTTGAAACATACAGACCCTATTCAAGTGGCTAACAAACATATATGCAAATGTATGTGTCCTAGGGTCATTTATGTCCAAAATTAAGACATCGAAAAAGACCAGTGTCGGTCGACGAAGGGTAAACCCTAAGGTCATTTTACGGTCACTTTTAGTCCATTTTTGGTTTGAGCTTACAAAATAAATCATGCATGTGTTGTGTGTGAGCTTATTACAAACCAAAGACCTATTTACTATTACAGACCAATTTTCACAAATGAAATATAATACAATTGAAAACAATAGTTGGTCTTTAGGCTTTACTTGCTTTGTGCCCATCTTGATCTTAGCAATCTTAGTTCCTACACAAAACCTCAAACACCCATTAGATACAAAAAGTATTTGTCCTAATCAAAACCAGGGCGTGACCGATAAGGTCAACAATATTAGTAATGAATTAACAGATTCGTCACTATTGGCTTATTATTAGTGACGGATTTGAGAACCGTTGCTAATATTTCCCTTTTTTAAAAAAAAAATTAAAAATTTTTAGTTCAAAGTATTAGTGATGAATTTATAGATTCATCACTATTGGCCCGTTATTAGTGATGGATTTGAGATCCGTCACTACTACTTTAATTTTTTAAAAATAATAATAAAATTTTACTTCAGAGTATTAGTGACGAATTTACAGATTCGTCACTATTGGCCTATTATTAGTGTGATAGATTTGAGAACCATCACTAATACTTAATTTTCAAAAAAATAAAAATAAAAATTTTTACTTCAAACTATTAGTGATGAATTTACAGATTCGCCACTATTGGCACATTATCAATGACGGATTTGAGAACCGTCACTAATACTTCCCTTTTTAAAAAAAATTAAAAAAATTTTTAGTTCAAAGTATTAGTAACAAATTTGCAGATTCGTCACTATTGACTCATTATTAGTGATGGATTTGAGAATCATCACTACCACTTCCGTTTTAAAAAATAAAAATAAAAATTTTTTACTTCAGAGTATTAATGACAAATTTATAGATTCGTCACTATTGACCCATTATTAGTGACGGATTTGAGAACTGTCACTACTACTTCCATTTTTTTAAAAAAAATAAAAAATTTTACTTCAGACTATTAGTGACGAATTTACAAATTCATCACTATTGGCTTATTATTAGTGATGGATTTGAGAACCGTCACTAATACTTCCCTTTTTAAAAAAAAATAGAAAAAAATTTATCTGAAACTAATTGTAACGAATTTACAAATTTGTCACTATTGGCCCCTTCCCCCCAATCTCTTATTTCCCTATTTTTTCCCCCAAAATTTCCCTCCATTCTCTTGCTGCCCCTCCCTTCCGATCCTCCTCCTTCCCAATCCTCCTCTCTCCGTTGCCGTTCGTCATTGTGTCACCCACCGCCATCACTGTTGGCTCACCGTTGCCGTCACAGCCAACTTTCACTCATCACTATTCGCTACTCTAACTGCCACCGCCACTGCTCCTCGCCAGGGTCTAGGTTAGCTTCTTCTTCTTCTTCTTCTTCTTCTCCTCGCCGTTGCTACTCCTCGGCAAGAGATCCTATTCCTCTTTTTCTGTTTGTTCTTGTGGTGGATGTTTGGGTAGATTGGCTTTTAGAACTGTAGATATAATTACTAAAGCCCCTTTTCTCGCTCTGACATAATTATCTTTATCTCCTTCATAAACAATTTCCTGGCGGCTGCCCCTCTCTTTCTCCACCTCTTCAGGTGTTTCACGATTGTACTTTGTTATTGCTCTGTGTGCTCTTTCGTGGTACATTCCGCGAACGTGATTCTAAAAGTCGAGTTTTGATTGTAGATATTATGTGTAGTTTCTCGTGGCCAACCTATCTTGAGTCCCTTCTCATCTCCTGCTTTCTCAATCTTCTGTTTTCTCTTTTGGAAGTTCGATCCTTACGCGGTTTCAAGAGGTAATTGCCAATTTTCAACATTAATTTCGCCAATTCTGATAAACATTTTTCATTCTATTCTTTCACTTTTTTCTTCCACGCTTTTGTTTTCTATTGTGTTTTGAAGATTACCAGATGCATTGGTTTGTTCATAATCTGAAGAATAAAAAGGATTGTAGTAGTTTCTATGCTTGTTCGTCACATTTTTTCATTATTTTAGTAATTGCTAGAAAATTTGAGGTTGTTTCTACACTGGTTTTGTCAAATTTTAAATTATTTTTAAGAATTAGAAGTTGGATATTGAATTTTGTAATTTATTAATTGCAGTGGAATATGAGGAAATTTTTAGGTTTTAAAAAATAAATTTTTAGAGTTAACTAATTGGGCAATGATATTGAGTTTTCTCTTGTTTATTTGTGATGACGGATGTATCTTTATCTTCTCAATCTGTAATTTTATGGAGTTGGTGGTGCATAGTGTTTGACTATCTTATTTGGTTGTTGTCATGTGAATTACAAATCCAAGGTAGTTTAGAGAATTTAAGAAACTACTTTTTTTCCCTCCTCTTCTTCTCCTTGGAGGTATATTTCATCCTTGGCAATCCTTAGGCTTTGGTTGTTGAGGGATGCACCTGTTTCAAAGGGGAGTTAGCAAATGACAGATTACTAGATAACCGCTCAAGTGCTTGGGGAACGAGTGGGGGGCTGAGTGAAAGGTTTTGGAAGTGGATACATCACCCAAACAACATCATCATCTATGGGTGCGGCAGCTCGTGCTGACATGGAATGAGCACGTCGAGACGCTAATTCTCGAGCGGAGGAGATGGCTCGATGGATGCATATGGTGGAAATTGAGAACCAGGAATTGAAAGACACAGTGTCCACCATTGTAGTGGAGAACCAGTAATTGAAAGACACAGTGTCCACCATTGTAGTGGAGAACTAGCAATTGAAAGAGACGGTGTCCTCCTTTCAAGCCTAGTTGGAAGCCATGATGAATAGGCAAGCACAGTTCGAACAAATGATGCGCCAATCTCGACCAGATGATGCGGGTGGCTCCTCTCATTAGAAGGTATTTAAGACGTAACTTGAACAGCATGCTAGTAGCTCAGTTGGTTGTTTAATTGTATTCATATGCTGAATTGTGAATTGTTGGGAGATACTAGAACTATATTGATTGTGTTGTCAATTTAATTATTTCCTAACATTCTATTTTCTTTTGTTTTTTGGTGAACACAGGACGGTGATTGATCGAAACTCTAAGCTTCTTCAGAGTGGTGTTGCTACTTTCTTGGTACTGGACTTTAGTTTGCATCATAAAATATATGTGTTTTCCTTCATGTGATGTATTGTTGAAAGTTATTTCTGGATCAATACATATAAGAGTATCATAAAATAGAAATTGGGGTTAATTTCTATAGCTACCTTGCTTATGGGTGAGAATGGCCACCAAGGGATTTATATATATATATGTATGTATGTATGTATATGCTGAATTGTGAATTGTTGGGAGATACTAAAACTATATTGATTGTGCTATTAGGACTTGATTTATCTTTTCTGCAATATTATATATGCGTAGACAGACCCTAGGTTGTGTACTACTGCTGTTGGCTTAGCTAAAGTTAGGAAGGACATTTGTTATTTGCAGGTTTTGGAAATGTTCTATTTACAGACGACATGTTGTCAAAAATTTGTTAAATTCCAATTCTTTCTTAACCTCATCCCAAATATTTTTGTAGTGTGTTCTGCTCAAGATCAATGCCAACGTGTATTACTTATGCTCTTAGGACTTGATTTATCATTTCTACAATTTCATATATGTGTAGACAGACCCTAGGTTGTGTACTACTATTGCTGGCTTAGCTAAACCTAAGAAGAACTTTTGTGACTTGTTGGTTTAGGAAAAGTTTAGTATATATATGGCATGTTGCCGAAAATTTGTTAAATTCCAACGCTTTCTTTATCTCCTCCCAAATAAATCTTCTGAATACTATAACTTAGCCACTTATGAACATTAAAACTCATTAAAGAATCACAACTTGAAACCTCCTATATATTGAAAACTTTTCTAGTCAAACTCAAGTTAACAAATTAAATCCTAAAGACCAAAGACAAGCTCAAAAATCTCTAACAAAGCTAAGGCAATCTTAAAACCTTCTAAAAATTATCAGCAAAGTGTACATGAGAAATAGACTTCATTCCAGCCAAACAACAAACCTTCCACAAGACCACAAGCCTCACACCTAATTAGCACTCTAATTAAGACATTTACCACCAAAATGAACAAAAAATGAAATAACAGACTATCATGAAGAAAATGGAAGATGTAAACCAAGATTCCACCAATATCATTGAATAGAAGAAAAACAAACCATAATTCATTTCCTTAATCTATAACCAAAGCTTTTTATGTCCATAATTGAATCGAAGAAACCCCAACTCAATCTATCAAAGCCTTCTCACAATCTAAGTAACAACTTCATGCACAACCCAAGCTGCATCAAGAATGCTTGAGAAACAACCTTCTGGACAAAACTAGAAATCCTTAGTTGAATAGTGTTTTGACTTTTTCCTAATAATATTTTCTTGATGGATGGTATTATGTTATATGAATTGTAGATTGAACTACTGGAATACATGCTTGTGTTGAACGTCAACTGCATGATTGATGCAGTATATTGTGAATTGCATGGTGGTAATGGATTTAGGTTGTTGCATGCTTAAAATATTTTATTTTGTGAAAACAACCATGTTTCAAGTATAGGTTTTATGGGAAAATATCCAATTTACAGACGACATGTTACCGAAATTTTGTTAAAATTTTTTCAAAAAAATAAAAAAAACCATGTACAAAGATAATTATGATAAAATGAATGTTAAAATTTTTTTGAAATGATAAGTGAAAGTTAAACGAAAAGTCATTTCATTAAATCGTAAATTTGCATCTATTAATATACATGACATATCATTTGCTTTTAACTATGGATAAGCATTATCATTTATCCACCACTAGGAATATTTTATTTTGAGAACGAGTTAAAGTGTTTAAATTCGTGGTTTGATGTATGCAACTGTATATATTCATACGTACGTCATTTACATTCATTTAAGTTATTTGTTTATGGTTGAAAATTATTGTACGAAGTACTCTTTATATTTTTCTTCTTGATTATACTGAGCGCCAACTCTCAATTCTGCTCTCCATTTGTATACTAATTTCTTTAATGATTCTTAATTTGTAGGGTTCGTAACTGTCATAACATCAGCGCGATGCCATGCATGCACTACAGTTATCACATGCAACTTTGGATTATTTCTTTGTAATTTTTATTGTTATTTGAACAAATGGAAATTTTGTATTTTAATTTGAATTTATATAATGTATTTGTATTTGAATTTTAAATTTTTTGAAATTTTTTTGTTATCTGAACAGATGTTATTTCTTTATTTTAATTGAATTTGTATTTGAATTTGAAATTTTGAATAATTTATGAATTTTTTAGTAATTATGATTTCAGGTTATGTATGCAAAAATGCAATTACATATTTTTACATGAATTGATGATAAAAAAAAAATCAGTATTTAAAAATTTTAATTTTTTAATTATTAATGAATGATTCAAATTTGTCACTAATAGTAGGGTATTAGTGACGAATTACAAATTCATCACTAATAATACAGTACTAGTGAAAAATTTAAATTCGTCACTAATAGTAGAGTATTAGTGATGATTTTCAAATTCATCGCTAATAGTAGGCTCTATTAGTGACGAATTTGAATCATTCACTAATACTAAACTATTAGTGATAAATTACAAATTCGTCACAAATACCCTACTATTAGTGACGAATTTGAGTAGAGCCGATATAAAAGTTATAGTGACGGTATTAGGGTTTTAGTAACGGTTATAACCCGTCACTAATATTGTATTATTAGTGACAAATTTAAAATTCATCACTAATAATTAGTAGTAACCACATATAGAACAACTAATTTAAAACCGTCACTAATATCCTAATTTTTTTTTTTGTAGTGATTTATATTTCAATATAATATACTTAATTATATTCATATCATAAAATTCTCAACACTCATAAAGTAAAAATTAGTGACTAACCAATTTAACTATCTTGTGCAATACAAGGTAGCTTTTTACGATTCTTGCGGTTGTAGAACACATGTCAATAATCAAGAACATGTGGTGAGACTAAAGGAGCCATCCAATCAAATGACACCCAGTTTTTCAAATTTGCCTAAATGGGTTAACTACCCTTAATAGGCTAGTTAATCACCGATGGGTTGATGCTAATCGTTTTGTGTGGGCTCCAAGAAAACTAGCGGGAAATAGGGCCGGTGGACCTCTCATAAGTGCCTAGTCTATCATTCTGTGGAAATTTTCATGCTCATCTTGAAGTATTTAAGTTTGTCATGCCTTTGGTCAAAAATTGACTATTGGCATACCTTCTAGAAAATTAAAAAAAATAAAAGATAAAAGATATTGGTCGCAACTAAATGGTCCTTACTCTAAATTTATGAGCATAAATTATAGGGTTTAGATTTTATTTGTGTGGAATTTAAATAATATATTTTTTAAAATTCATACAAATTTAAATTTAAAACTCAAATTAATGCTTAAAAACATTACTTCAAAAGTTTTTTTTGGATGCTAAGGCTACAGATTACTTCATCCATAGGCGGAAGCAGATATAGTCCATGAAGGGGTCAACAAAAGGGGACTTAGCTTGAACTAACCCCCTAACCTAATCCCCAATGTTTCATCTCCCATTTCTCCTTGATGGAGATGGAGGTCCAATTCCTTAAATTGGCATTGCTGATTGCCTTTGAGGATTGGTTGGTGTTTAGTATGTGGCTGTGCCTTCAGACACTTGGTGTTGCTTTCTGTGGGGGTGATGGGTTTTGGGTTTCGAGCCTGCCCCTGTACAGAGGTGGACTTTCTCATTCCCTATGTATTATAAATTAATAAATGCATTATTATCGGGAGGTAGATGGGATGACTCGCTCAATCCGTGTGACCGGCGGACTTGATGAACGATTGGGTAATGCGTTGGAATATTTAGGATGTTATTCAATTTTCTTTTATTATTATTATTATTATTTAGGGGAAAAAAAACCATTTCACATTTTTTGAGCTATAACAAAAATATAAAAACATAATAATTATGGTTTTTAAACCTTGATTGACCGCCTGCTCTAATTGAATTCAATTGGAATTGGTCTTCAAGTTTGTCTGCTCAACCTATTAGAGCCAAGATTGACTTGGCCAAATTTGTTCAAACTTGCTTGAAGTAGTTTGTACACGGGTTAAAGCCTACCACTCCATTAGAGGTCATTTAATGTTCATCTATAGAGTAATGGATATATTTAGTACCATAATATAAGCATTAATACTAATCTTATAGTTGGAAAAGTCTTGAATTTGGATTTGTATTAGGTTTGGATAAGATGTAATATAAAATTTTATTCATATTCGTCCAAATCAAATATAAAGTTGAAAATTTATGCTTCTAAATGTAACGTAAGATTACCTCACAGGTTAAATTTACAGTATTAAAAAAAAAAAAAAAAGCAGTTCAATTGTCATCCAGATGGCTGTTAATTATTGTTTCTGGCCCTAATTGGTCAATACATGTGACTTTAATCAAATAATGTTGCACAGTTTTTTGTATGGAATCAGTGTAATATTATTTTTTATAATAATATACTTACATATACATGATAATATATACATGTGTAAATAATATATTAATTTATTTTATTGTGACATAGAGGCATCACCAGTTTGACCACTAATGCCTTCACTGAGTTATTGATTCTTTTGAATTTCCAAACAAGAATAATAATAGTTAGCAATTCATCATTATGGTAATTTATATTTTCTCTTTTTCGGGATTACACAATTTTGACTAGAAAATGTACGGCATATTTTTTTTTCTTTTTTAATTTTTTTAAAAAATTTGTAATCAATTTTTAGTCATTTTATGTGTAAAAGGGTAAAAGGAACAAAAAGTTAAATATTTTAAAATTTTATTTGTTTGCTTAATAAAATTTAATGAATTAGTATAAATATCTTAAAAATCAATATTTAGGAGGTATATTAGAGGTGGCAAAATGGGTCGAAATCGGCGGGTGACCCATGACCCGCTCATTTAAGCCAGGTTTGAGTTGAATACAAGCTGATCCGTTTATAAACAGATCAACTATGACCCAATCCGTTTATTAAACGGAATAGTTGGGTCACCTAGTGGATGACTTGTTTATAAACTGTTTAAAAATAAAATGAATGAGTGTTTTTTTTAATATATATATATATATATATATCATTTTATATGAAATGTTTAAAATTTTTTAAAATAGATAAATTATAATATTTAAACAGGTGATCCATTTATTAAATGGGTGGATTTGAGTTTACATAATAGTCACCAGCTAATAAACGGGTCAACCCGAATATGAGCTCATTTAATCATGACCCGTTTATGATCCGCCTGAATTCGGTCCGTTAACCTGTTTCGCCATCCATAAGGTGTATACTATTTTTACAATTTTATTTGACAAAAAAAAAAATTCATATGTTTACACCAAATTTAGGAGCAAATTAGAATAGTTTACATTATTAACCTTGCGTTGAAGAAAATGAAAGGGATAGTAGCACAGGGAATGGGTCACACCCTTGAACTTGTGATCAATGATGGGGTCCATATCACGTGGCTACCCTACTTATCTAAGAGCCTAATGTCTAAAACCTAAACATTATCCATTAAATTATGAATGCAATACTTAGTCTAGGAGGCTACTATTATCCATTAACTCGGGAAGGGTGCCATTTACCTCTGCATTTGAAAAATGTGCCTATAATTGAGTAACATGATTTTTTTTTTGAAATGAAATTATTTTTTATGGCAATTATTGCTGAAAAAACAAAAATATCTATCAAGTTTTGTTGAATTATTTTAGAAGGAGTAGTTGTCAATCGTCCTAACATTGAATTATGCATGTTTAACACATTTGACAAAATAATCATCCTTATAAGAATTTGTTATTTAATTGTGCAAATTATCCATACAATTATTGAGATTAAATAAGCTCTTGTCATATGTCAAGTTACGTGGTCCCTTTTACGTGGACCATATACAATAAAGAAGAGGCATTGCTTAAAATTTGATAACTAATTACAATATGAAAATAAGATTTAAGCGCTTAAAAATTTTGCCAAATAACTTGCAACAAAACCGTCTCCTAGTTTTGCTAAATAAGGTAACTAATATAAGGGAAAAGAAATTTCACCTAAAGTCTTCACTAAATGATGACAATGAAAGCAGCTACGAAGTTTTAGAGGAGTATAGATTGTTAATAAAAATCCTATAGAATGACTTGAAATCAAGGGATTTAGAGATTTCTTTAAAAAAAAATGTAAAAGTAAAAGGGGGAAACATTATGTAGCGATCCATCTTTTTTTCCACCAATCTCTTAACCAAAAAACCAATTTAATATTATGATATTACGTTTTCTTTGAATTGTTTAAGATTTCCATCTTTTTAATTTATTTTGTTTTATTTTATGAGGATGACTTACCTAAAGGTGAGCTTGGTCTTATTTTTCAAATGAATTTTCTTGTAAGTATGTTGTAAAGCAACTTTTTTTTAGTATTTTTTGAAAAATATTTAAGGCTTAGTTTGGCCTACAATGCCTTTTAAAAAGGAACTTCTAGAAGAAGCTGAAAAGAAAAAGATGAGATTGTTTTGCCTTTATAAAATATGAGTCAATAGAAAGAAAAAATTGATCCTTATAAGCGTTAAAAAAAAAATTATATGTTACTTAAATTGTTTAAAATGAGCAAAATGGATTTATGTTTTTAGGAAATATAACTAATGCAAGATAATTATGTGATATCCAAAAAAAAATAATCACATGCATGTAATAGGATAATTTGTTGAAAATCATTAACTTTTAGCTTTCAAAAAAAGTTTTAAATTCACAACTTTTAAAAGCTTTCAAAAAAAGCTAAAAGTCACTTCTTGAAAGTTAAAAAAAAAAAAGCGATTTATTAAATATATGTTGTACACAATTTTCACTTTTAAAAAGGAGAAATTATCCAGAATGGAAGGTCAAACTCACCCTAAGAGTTACAATTTTGGGGCTTTTAAAAAATAAAAGCTACCTTTTGCAACAAATTATTGTATTTCATGGACATCATTTACAAAATATTATAAAATTATCTACATATTTATTACATTTCTTAAAATGAGGAACACTTTTTGGTTATTTTAAACTTTTCAAGTAAAAGATATTTTTTGCGAAACACTCTAACTCTGTTTGGATTCAAGCTTTTAGACAGTCACTACAAAAAACAAGGCTTTTAGTGACGGTTTCAAACCGTCACTAATACTTATTAGTGATGACTTAGTGACAGTTTCAGATTGGTAACTAAAACGACGATGACTACAATCTATTAGTGACAATTTTTTAAAATGTTACTAATAATAGAGTATTAGTACATGTTTCATTCCGTCACTAAAAGTCTAAGATCGTCACCATAACTAGCATATTTTCTTAGCTGAAAATCGTTACTAAAAGTAGTAATATTAGTGACGGATTTACAAACCGTCACTAAAAGTGTAGAGACCTAGAAAAATAATAGTAATTAAATAATAATAATAATAAGGAAAAAGAGAGTTAAATGGGAGAAAAGAAATTCAAGAGAAGGGCAAAATCAAGGTTCGTCGGCGAACTTACTTATATGGTTCGTGGATAAGTACCCGAGTTTCGTTGATGAAGAAATAACGAGAGAGGAATTTCAGACCTTAACGATTTGTCGACGATCTCGCTACCTTAGTTGACGAAATCCCTTCTTGGGTTCGTTGACTCGGCAACGTATCTTGTCGATGAAGCCACGTGGCCAGCCATCTATATATACGTGAAAATCAGATTTTTGGTGAGGAATTCAACCCCTTTTCACTCTCTCTCTCTAGGTTCCGATTCTCTCTCCTTCCCTCTTCATTTCTCGCTCTGATTCACCTCGTTTTGACGATCAGAAGTTACCATGATGATCCCGGAGTGATTCTCTGCAAGATTGACGGAGCAGATTGTTGATTTGAACTTCTTGGGCATCATCCAAAAATCAGGGTAAGTGGGTTATTTTAAGGTTTTCATGGTTATTAGATATTTCTGGGCCCAGGAAATGTCTTAGATTTTAATATACTGGAGTTTGAGTTGATTAAACTGGGATTGATGTGGTTTTAGGGTTTGGAGTTCTAAACACTGCAGGCATAGGTTGAGGATCCCTACGGGTGTTTCCTTAGGAACTCAGGTAAAGTTGATAAATAGTTCATGGTTAGAATTTCATGGATAAAATGAGATATGTAAGCTTGAGGAAAATGTGAGTATAGTTATTATTCTGAGTTCAGGTTGTTTACATTAGGAAATATACATCATTTCAAGATTCTAAACTTGATACGCTATGGGTGTGAGGATAGGGTTGGAGTCAGGCCTCCCAGTCAGTTAGGTAAGATAAAATATGTTATGCCAGTTAAATTAGATATTTTGACCAGTAGAATATAGTATATGACTATGGGTTTCTAGAGTAAGATTTTGAATGATTCAAAGTAAGAAATTATACAGTTTTACAGATTATATTTAATGAGTTTTAATTATTGTGTGGCATGAGAATATTGATATAATACAGAAATCTACACAACTTTTACAGAATTATGATTATATAGTTTTTACAGAATCATGATATATAAATTATACAGTTTTATATACAGAGTTATGTCTATACAGTGTTTTACAAAACTATAGTTTACACGGTTATACAAAACTATGATATACAATTTTCACAGTACCATGATTTTCATATTTCAGAACCATAACATAAAGATATTACAGTTATTACAAATCCCTTTATTACAACGTTATGGTTCTTACAGTTTATTATAGAATCATGGTAAAATAATAATAATAATATATATATATATATATATATATATAAAATAGTAATTTTCACCCAATTTTTTATGGCAATTATTGTTGAAAAAATAAAATATCTATCAAGTTTTGTTGACTTATTTTGAAAGGAGTAGTTGTCAATTGGTATATTCCTAATATTGAATTATGCATGTTTAACAAATTTGACAAAATAATCATCCTTATAAGAATTTGTTATTTGATTGTGCAAATTATTCATACTATTATTGAGATTAAATAAGCTCTTGTCATGTGTCAAGGTACGTGGTCCCTTTTATGTGGACCACATACAACGTAGAAGAGGCATTGCTTAAAATTTGATAACTAATTAGAATATGAAAATAAGATTAAGCCCTAAAAAATTTTGCCAAATAACTTGCAACAAAACCGTCTCCTAGTTTTGCTAAATAAGGTAACTAATATAAGGGAAAAGAAATTTCACCTAAAGTCTTCACTAAATGATGACAATAAAAGCAACTACGAAGTTTTAGAGGTGTACAGATTGTTAATAAAAATCTTATAGAATGACTTGAAATCAAGGGATTTAGGGATTTCTTTAAAAAAAAAAATGTAAAAGTAAAAGGGGGAAACATTATGTAGCGATCCATCTTTCTTTCCACCAATCTCTTAACCAAAAAACCAATTTAATGTTCTGATATTACGTTTTCTTTGAATTGTTTAAAATTTCCATTTTTTTTTTGTGCATTATAATCTTCTCCTCATTGAAATCCATAAAAATTCTATCCCTATCCTCATACAGTGTCTTTTTATTTTATTTTATTTTATGAGGATGACTTACCTAAAGGTGAGCTTTGTCTTATTTTTAAAATGAATTTTCTTGTAAATATATTGTAAAGCAACTATTTTTTAGTATTTTTTTGAAAAATATTTTAGGCTTAGTTTGGCCTACTATGCCTTTTGAAAAGGAACTTCTAAAAGAAGTTGATGAAAAGAAATGGGTGCGATTGTTTTGCCTTTATAAAATATGAGTCAATAGAAAGAAAAAAATGATCCTTATAAGCGTTCAAAAAAAATTATATGTTACCTAAATTGTTTAAAATGAGCAAAATGGATTTATTTTTTTAGGAAATATAACTAATGCTAGATAATTATGTGTATTCTAAAAAAAAAAATCACATGCATGTAATAGGATAATTTGTTGAAAATTGTTAACTTTTAGCTTTCAAAAATAGTTTTAAATTCACAACTTTTAAAAGCTTTCAAAAAAGGCTAAAAGTCATTTCTTGAAAGTTATAAAAAAAGCGATTTATTAAATATATGCTGTACACAATTTTCACTTTTAAAAAGGAGAAATTATCCAAAATGGAAGGTCAAACTCACCCTAAGAGTTACAATTTTGGAGCTTTTAAAAAGTAAAAGCTACCTTTTGCAACAAATTATTGTATATCATGGACATCCATAACTGTTTTAGAAAATATTATAAAATTATCCACAGATTAATTACATTTCTTAAAATGAGGTACACTTTTTGGTTATTTGAAACTTTTCAAGTAAAAGATATTTTTTGCGAAACACTTCAACTTTGTTTGGATTCAAGTTTACGAGGAGAATACACTACAAAAACACAAGGCCTTTAGTGACGGTTTGAAACCGTCACTAATACTTATTAGTGATGACTTAGTGATGGTTTCAGATTGGTAACTAAAATGGTGGTGACTACAAACTATTAGTGACAATTTTTTAAAACGTTACTAATAATAGAGTATTAGTGCATGTTTCATTCTGTCGCTAAAAGCCTAAGATCGTCACCACAACTAGCACATTTTCTTAATTGAAAATCGTCATTAAAAGTCGTAATATTAGTGATGGATTTACAAACCGTCACTAAAAGTGTAAAGACCCAGAAAAATAATAGCAATTGAATAATAATAAGGAAAAAGGGAGTTAAATGGGAGAAAATGAATTCAAAAGAAGGGCAAAATCAAGGTTCGTCGACGAACCCCTAGGTTTTGTCGACGAACTTACTTGTATGGTTCGTGGATGAGTACCTGAGTTTCGTTGACGAAGAGCTACTGAGAGAAGAATTTCAGACCTTAATGGTTCATCGACAATCTTGCTACCTTCGTCAACAAAATCCCTTCTTGGGTTCGTTGACGAGGCAATGTGTCTCGTCGACGAAACCACGTGGCCAGCCATCTATATATACGCGAAAATCAGATTTTTGGCGAGGAATTCAACCCCTTTTCACTCTCTCTCTTTCTCTAGGTTTCAGTTCTCTCTCATTCTCTCTTCATTTCTCGCTCCGATTTACCCCATTTGGACGATCAGAGGTTACCACGATGATCTCGGGCTGATTCTCTACAAGATTACCGGAGCAGATTGTTGATTTGAAGTTTTTGGGCATTATCCCAAAATCAGGGTAAGTGGGTTATTTTAAGGTTTTCATGGTTATTAGATATTTCTGGGGCCAGGAAATGTATTAGATTTTAATATACTGGAGTTTGAGTTGATTAAACTGGGGTTGATGTGGTTTTGGGGTTTGGAGTTCTGAACATTGCAGGCATAGGTTGAGGATCCCTGCGGGTGTTTCCTCAGGAACTTAGGTAAAGTTGATAAATAGTTAGTGGTTAGAAATTTATGGATAAAATGAGATATGTAAGCCTGAGGAAAATGCGAGTATAGCTATTATTCCCAGTTCGGGTTGATTGAAATAGGAAATATACATCATTTCAGGATTCTAAACTTGATATGTTGTGGGCGTGAGGATAGGGTTGGAGTCATGCCTCCCAATCAGTTAGGTAAGGGAAATATGTTATGCTAGTTAAATTAGAGATTTTTACCAGTAAAATATAGTATATCACCATGGGTTTCCAGAGTAAGATTTTGAATAATTCAGAGTAAGAAATTATACAGTTTTACAGATTATATTTAATGAGTTTTAATTATTGTGTGGCATGAGAATATTAGTACAATATAGAAATCTACATAGCTTTTACAGAACTATGATTATATAGTTCTTATAGAATTATGATATATAGATTATACAGTTTTATTTATTGACTTATGGCTATACAATGTTTTACAGAATTATAGTTTACACGGTTATACCGAACTATGATATACAGTTTTCACTGTACCATGATATTCAGATTTAAGAACCATACATACAGATATTATAGTTATTACAGATCCCTTTATTACAACGTTATGGTTAACATAGTTTATTATAGAATCTACAGATATTACAGTTATTACAGATCCCTTTATTACAACGTTATGGTTAACATAGTTTATTATAGAATCTAGTAAAATAGTAATATATATAAATATATATATATATATATATATATCAGACCCCGTTATATATATATATATATATATATATATATATTACAATATTATATAGTATCAGACCCCAATGGACCAGATCAGATTACAAAGCACGGTACTGTAGCTATTATAGTTTAGAGTGCAACCACACAGTGTGGAATTTATGAGTAGTCGATTATGCCCTGGAAGAGACTAAGACTCCCTAGTAGTCCAGGTTGAGGCAGCCAATCTGACAACAGAGGTTTTTAGTTGACTTATCCTAGTAGGCCAGCCAGTGTTAAGTCCAGCCCATGGGCCGCACAACCCTGTCGTGAGGGGTTAAATCATGACATACAGTTATCCATCCAGGGAAGTTTTCACAGTTATATATATATATAAATCATGACATACAATTATCCATCCAGGGAAGTTTTCACAGTTATATATATATATATATATGTATATAGATTTTCAGAAAACAGAAAGTATATGTATAGTAGCTAGAAGTATGATTAAGTAGAAAGTTAATAAACACTTGTACTTTAAGTGACATAAGTGTGAGTTATGAAATATCTTATCTTTATATGTTATCCCAGTTACAACTTGATTAATAAATATTTTGCTCACGTAAACTCATTTGCCACACACTAGTAATAACATATTTCATTGTACTGAGAGTTGTCTCATCCCAGTATTTATAAACAGTTCAAGTGATCTAGTTAGATTAGCAGATCTAGCTCGGAGATAGAGGAGACCCTTGTACTGTCCTGTCTATAGGGTAAGTGATTTTGGGAGATGTATTTTTAAGTACTTCCTAGGGGATTTGGTGGATGATTTTGGAGGGATGTGTATGTATGTTTGGAAACTACTGAAACTCTGGTATTGTAATTATGGTGATGTAATTTATGTTTTCCTTTGCATAAGTGTTTTGTTTCTATGAATAGGAATTCTCGGTGTCCTCTTTGGCACCGAGACACTATAGCAGATTTTATAAGGGGTATCAAAGTAATATAATTTTAAAGTATATATATAATGGCATGAATTTTTGGGTCGTTACAATTTGGTATCAAAGCCTAGGTTGTTAGGTTATGTAGACTATAGTGTACAACGAAGAACAATACTAGAGTATAGGAATAGATTAGGGAGAGGATGAAAATTGGGATAGATAAGAATTTCAGTGAGTTAATGTTGGAAAGTTAAGGTGAGAATTTAGGGTTTTGTATCACAGTTTGGAGACAGAAACTTCGTGGTGGTTTCTGTGATTTCCTTGGGGTGACGATTCCAGAAAAACCATAGTAAACTATCATCGGTTTCTATTTCCGGACGGTAGGACTGAACCTTAAATTAGAAATAAGTGGTATGAGGATATCTTAGTTAGATTAATGTAAGAATAGTGTTATGAGTTATAGATTCTCAAATTATTTTGATGTTATTGCAGGATGGATTCAGGAAATAACAGTGCTCACGCTAGCGGTGATGATGGTGCTGGGCCTTCTAGCATGGGAGGTGGGGCTTTTGATGCCGTTTTGCACAGCGTAGCTCAGCAGGTTATGACCGAGATTGCATGGAGCTCTAGGGAGTGGGGAAGCCCATCTATAGATATACAAGACCCTTTGATCATCCATACAATGCAGCACCGTCAATATTTTCTCCATCTCTTGCACCTAATTTTCAGCAACTGTATGGTCGGCTCCCCTTGAGAATGCCAGAGGATTCATTTTGGTGAACTTCTCTATCGTACAACCCTGATATGCAAAATACTGGATAAGATCACCAAAATGAATCCTATGGCATTCTCAAGGGGAGCCAACCCTATAGTTTCTAAAAATTGGGTGTAAGAGATGGAGAAAATACTGACGGTGTTGCATTGTATGAATAATCAGAGGGTCCTGTATGCCATCTATAAATTGACAGGCGAGGCTAAGAGATGGTGGGTAGCCATGAAATTTCTACAAGAACAGATACCTGTACCGGCGATCATAACTTGGAGCCGATTTAAAGAAATTTTCTTTGATCGTTATTTTCTTGCCACCGCTAGAGAGGTTAAGGCAGTAGAATTTCTAAATTTGACTTAGGAAAATCTCACGATTCAGCAGTATGCAGCGAAGTTCATCGAGCTGTCACATTTTGCTCCTTACATTGTATTGGATGACGCTAAGAAGGTAAGAATGTTTAAGAGGGGCTTAAAGTAGGAAATATTTAAACAGGTGACAGTTATAAAAGTGCACGACTTTTTTGAACTAGTAGATAGGGCACAGTAGCAGAGGAGAGCAATTAGAGGGATGTGGGAACACCGAGCCAGAGAAAGAGGCCCAAGCCTTCGAGATTTTAGGCGGGTACTAGCTAGAGCCCATAGAGGGGAGATCGGTATAGCGAAGGCCAGAGGCAGATGATAGGACACCGTGGTTTTCATGGTGAGCAGACTCATCCCATTTGCCTTAGGTGTGGCTAGAGACATATGGGTGAATACCGGATGGGAGAGAACGTTTGCTACTAGAGTGGGAAACCCGATCATATGACACGAGCATGTCAGGGACCATTGACTCATGCAACAGCTGCTAGACTTTTCCGGGGAGGTTACCAGGCACCCTATGGAGGCCAGCAGAGGAGCACAACCCCAGTGAGGGTTTATGCATTGATGCCAGGAGACGTCGAGGCTACAGGTGACGTTGTGATAGGGATTCTTATTGCTTTGTTATATAAAGCAGTTGTTTTATTTGACTCAGGTGCCACCCATTCTTTCATATCATTGGGGTATGTCAAATTATCTAGGGTTAAGACACAGTTGTTAGATGTTGAGTTGTCAGTAACAATGCCGACTGGATCAGTAGTGAGGTGTCGAAGGGTGCTTAAAAACTATCTAGTGGGCATTTATGGGAAAATATTACCAGCCGATCTTGTAATATTAAATATGCGGGCAGCTAACTATGCTAGCATTGATTGCCATAAAAAAGAGCTTATCTTCAGACCATCGGGAGAGCAGAAATTCAAATTTGTGGGATCACGTGTACGCACCTTGCCACAGTTAGTGTCGGCTATTCAAGCAAGGAGGCTACTTCTAGATGATTGCTAGGGGTATGTAGCTTATGTAAAGGAGATGCTAGAGGGAGAATTAAAGCTTGCTGATATTCCAGTTGTCAGAGAATTTCTAAATGTGTTTCCATAAGATTTACTTAGTTTATCACTAGATCGGGAGATTAAGTTTACCGTGGATCTACTTCTAGGGTCGCCACTGATATCTAAAGCACCTTATAGGATGATTCCAGCTGAATTGAAAGAATTGAAAGACCAGTTGTAGGAGTTGTTGAATAAAGGGTTTATCAGGCCTAGTATGTCGCCTTCGGGAGCGCCAATTTTGTTTGTGAAAAAGAAAGACGGGACTATGAGGATGTGCATTGATTATAGGGAGATAAATAAAATGATGATAAAAAATAAGTACCCTTTCCTAGAATCGATGACTTATTTAATTAGCTCTAGAGGACCTAGGTCTACTCTAAGATTGATCTTTGGTCGGTGTAGACACCCCATTTTTTCCCAGACCCAATATAACAAAATTTTTATTATTATTGATATTACCATTATTTTTATTATTTTATTATTATTAATATTATCACTATTTATTACTCTTTTATTATTATTATTATTATTATTATTATTATTATTATTATTATTATTATTATTATTATTATTATTATCTTTAACTGTAAATATAATTATTATCATTACTATTTAACTATGATTATTTTCATTATTATTACCACCATTATTATTATTATTATTTTATTATTATTGTCAGTATTATTTTTAGTATTTTCATTATCGTTATTGTTATTATTATTATTTTATTATTGTTACTTTATTATTACTATTTTCATTATTTTTATCATTCTTATTATTACCTTACTATGATTATTTTTGCTATTTCCATCTTTATTATATTATTATTATTATTATTATTATTATTATTATTATTAATATATTATTATTATTACCATATTAGTATTATTATTATTCCCATATATTTTGTTACCATAAAGGAATAAAAAAGGAGACAAAAAAAAAATGGAAAAATAAAAAAAAAGGGAGAGGAGCTAGGGTTTTCCAAAATTTTTTATAAAAGGAGGGGGCTCGCAGTTAGGGGGGGGGGGGTGCACGGGCACAACACAGCAGTGTTGGGCGCAAAAAGACCTTTGCGCACCAAGAAAAACCTATCTGTTCTTCAGTTCTTTCTCATGTAGGAGCAGGGAAACCAGCCTCCTCACCAACATCCACCCTCACTGCCGCAGCCTCCCACAGCCATCCACCCCCACCACAGCCAGCCCAGCAGCTCCAAGCCCAGCCGAAACACCTGCAGCAGAGCACTACAGCAGTGGCTAGCCACCATCTCCGTCGGCAGCACCAGCACAGCAACCATCGAGGAGACCTCCAATTTCAGGCCACTCCAGCTACTCCGGCGACACCCCATCCTTTCCCCCTTTCTCTTTTCTTTTCTCTTATCTCCTTTCTCCCCTCCTTTCTTCCCTAACTTCCCTTCTTCTTCTTCTCTGTTCAAGTCATCCTGCAACACTGACCAATCCGACGTCTCCTCATGCCCAGCTCCGACCATCTTCTGCAGTGGCACCAGATCAGTCGGCCACATAGACCAGAAGCAGACACTTGCCGCTGCTTCAGGCCAACCTCCAATGCCTTCCCCTCTTTGAAGAACCTCGGCTCCACCCTAGCTGCCGTAAGCCGCTCCATCACTGACGAAAATCATTTTTTTTTTTTTAACTTTCCATCCCGAATAGGATCAAAACCTCCTAAGCTAGTATTTTCATACTTAGAAAAATCCTATAAAATTTCCAAATTTTGGGAGTGTATTTTGTACATTATTTTCGATTTTATCCCTATGATTTTAATGCTAGGGTATTAGCCTTCGGGCTTCACGTACCTTTAGTTCTGAGGGAATATATATATATTACATATATTTTTTTATTATTTATTTTTTTATTTATTTATACCACATGTATATTTGTAAATCTACTAATAGAGGGGTAATTTGAAAGATTTATTAGATTAACTTAGGGATAATTCTGAATTAGTTAGGTACCGTTCGCAAGAACGGGCGCGTACGGGGTGCTCATACCTTCCCCTTGGGTAACCGAACTCCCGATCCCAGCTCTAGTAATGTAGACCCACTCTACCCTTAACGGGGTAATAATCATGTGTTCTAACCACACTAAAAGGTTAGTAGCGACTCTGACATTCCTTATTTTCCCCGAAAATCTAAATTGATTTTTTATTTTGCCACCCCGAGGCACACGCGCTCTGGGACGTCGCGATAGCTTGGCGACTCCACTAGGGATTTTTGAGAGTCGAGCGAATAATTAATTAGGAATTATCCCAATTTTAATTTATTATGTCTTTTAATTACTCCACTCTATTTTGTAAATAAAATACCCCTATATTTGAATAAAGTAATTTGTTAAAATTATAATATGTTTGACTTAGTAAATATGTAAATATATATATTTCCATAGTTGTAGATATCTAGGAGTTAATGTGAATATTTAGTTTCCATATAGATATGTATCCTTAATTATGTGAATATTTAGTTTCCATATAGGTGTGTATCTTTAATTATGTGAATACTTAGTTTCTATATAGGTAGATATTTTAATAAATGTGAATATTTACTTCCTATATAGGTAGATATCTTTAATAATGCAAATATGTGGTTGCCATGTAGGTAGATACCTTTAATTAATGTGAGAGTTTGTTACTATATTTGTAAATGTTCTTGATTTAATGTAAATGGTTAGTTTCCATGTTTGAAAATATCCTTACTTTAATGAAAATATTTGTTTCCATGGGTGTTTGAATAAGCATGTGACAGGCATGTGGGGTAGTGGGTTTAGGTTAAGCTTTGATTCACACACTTTCACTATCCCTCTACCCGGGCTTTACCCTGTAGGATTAGAAAGGAGCATAGTACCATTAGCCCTAATGGGACAAGGTCCTTGGGGGTGCGCAAACCACTCCACTCGGTTTAAACTTTGTCCAAACCCCTCTGGGCGAGGATGAAGGTTAGATTGGGAACCTTTTATCAATAGGAATTAGAACCTACCCACACATACTTGTACATAGTTTTCCTTAACTAGGATAGAGCCATGAAGAACCCTGTATATACGTACCTACCCTAGGTCAAGACAAGAGCCACATCCGTCTCCTAGTATAGTATATGGTATATATGTTGTGAGATACTTTGTATTATATCATTCATTTTGCATCCACTTTAGATATACATACTACTTAGCCAATATTCTGGAAAAGCCCAATAATGAGACCATGACCCATCCTTTCAAAGAATGAAGAACTTGGCCCAAGCATTTTAAACTATGGGTCGGTCCAACCCTTTTCAAATAACTAGGGCCCAATTCTTTAAAAACAAACTTGGGCCTGACCTTTTCCTAAGCAAAAGCTCGGCTCAGGCCTGATTTTCAAAAATGGTCAAACCCAGATTTCAAAGAGGGCTTCGACCCCATTGCCTAAAAATTTGGGCCAACATTTTTCAAGTAATCCAAACCCAATTTCTTTTCAACTAGGGCCTTATCCCATCATGAAATAGCTCGAAACCCATATTTTAAAATACTCAAGGCCCAAGTGCACACTAAAGTCCATAAGCCCGCATTGAACGAATCCCACGGGTTGACTAGCCTGGGTCAACCCCAATCTCAGAACATAATCTGACCCTTCATAAAATCTGAGGTACATGGACCATCATCAAGGAAAAAAGTGGTTGAGGGAAGAATTGAATTGAAATTGTGGCCCATCAATGACTATCTTAATCTTGGAATCTTTCATTAGTGGGATTTTTCTAGAATTCTGGCAAAGTAGTTATTTAGGTTACTTTGCATTTATGCATTCATGCATAAGTTCACACATAGCCATACACGATAGGTTGCATACATGTTCATATCCCTATTTGTATGTATTTGTGCACTAGGTACACCCCTGCATAAACACTAATTGCATAACCTAATCATTCCATGTTCAATTTCATAATTTTGCATGCATAGTCATCTCCAATGAGTCAGTAATCACATCCCAATTTTCAGTAAAATCAGTGTGCCAAGGTGGCAAAGTAAAAGATTCAGGGTTCCATCATTTGAGTTGAACGAAAATAATCTCTCTATTCTAGGCAAAAGGTTAAGATCATGGGAACCCATTGCCCGATCACAATTGAAATGTCGCAAATGTCATCAGGTTGAAGGATTGATTGGTATCCAACTTTTGAAGTGAGCTCATGTGATACAAAATGATATGCTTGGTCACCTAAGGGTGATAACAAGGGAAATGCATCCATGCTTTTCATTTAAATCATTTTGAAATTGAATGAAATAAGAATGTCTTTCAGTCTTATCTCATTTCATCCCCCTTAAATCATTACCTTGTGCCAAATTTTGTTCATTTTTGCTTGTATTTTTTGTAAGTGACATAGGAAATAATTTTATCAGTACAAAGGATTAAGAGCCATTAGTTGATTTCAGGGGTCTATCCGATGGGGCAAAAAAAAAAAAAAAAAAAAAAATGGTAGCCTCCAAGATGAAGTTTAGTAAAGAAGGTCACTTCAAGGGGTTGTCAAGGAGCTTTGTGGGATGTGGATTTCAAAATGAAGAAGAGTCGTAAGAGAAATATACTGAAATGACTTCTCAAGCTTTGTCCTACATTTATTTGATAAAATCGATGAATCGACTAGTTTTCCCATAAAGAACCAAACAATGATTTACCATTTGTTAACTAAGTTGAGTCTGAATGTTAAACCAACTTTTTTTTAAAAGTCAGTTCACCAAAAATTCAACTTGGGTTTGGGTCTCCTAATGTTTGACAAGTCATTTGAGGCAATGATCACTACCAAAATGATGGCAAGCCATTTTTCTGCTATCCAAAAGAAAGTAAAAAAAAAGAAAAAATTCCCTTGAAAGTCTTTTTGAGCCTAAAAAAAATCATTTCTTGATTAACTCGTCAAAGGATCACACCCCACATTGGGGCAGTTTTAAAAAGATCAGTCCCAAATAGAATTTAAATGAAAATGAAGTTAATATTCATTCATAAAAAGAAAAGCAAAAGTTGCGGTAAAAGAAGAAGAAGAAGATAAAAAAAAAATGAAAAAAAAAAAGAAAGAAAAAAAAAAAGAAAAGGAAGGAAAAAAAAGAAAAGGAAAAATAAAGGACATGATTCATATGTGATCTTTGACTAGCGAATACCTGTGATAAGATTGATAAATTTTGAGCTTTATTTAAATCTTTCTTTCTTTAACCCACACCCTTAGCCTATATTATGGTCCAAATGAAAGTCCTGACCAGATTAGTATACATTGTTGTCTCAAATGATTTGCCAGACTCAATGTTGAGTCTGAACTACGTAATGACTTGATCCTGAAAAGGTACGTAGGCAGCTTGTTCAAATAACAAGTTCAGTCAAAAGTCTGCGATTATAGCACCACAAATTGGAGCTAAAATTTGTATTATGGAATGGGAATTTTGAGCCTTAGTTTCCTTATTTTTGGTGAAACCTAAATCTTAAGCCTACGTTTCGTCCCATGTCTTAAAGTCCACCTTGAGATCGGAATATTGATCAGACTACCTAATGAGATACTAATTATAATTCAAGACAGGGAGTCTGAAACAAGCTTGAAATAAGCAAGAAAGAACCTCTAAGCAGTGATACAGTGGAGGAGTTATGGTTATGAGGCTAAAAAAGAAAAAAAAAAAAGTTTTGCCCATTGATATGATTCTCTAAGTTAGCAAAGTTATATTAGTGTCAAAGTACTGGTAAAATTTGTCTCCTATTTAACAAGCACAGAGCAAAGGCAAGCAAGTTTGTGCATTCCATCCATATTCCCATTGAGATTGAGTTATCTGATTGCACGCTTATTCATTTAAATTTCAAAGATATTTTAAAACATTAAGGATGCAATCCAAAGAATGTCCTTGCGGAGAAAATGTAAGACGAATATGATCATCTACAAATGCATCTACTAGGGTAGGTGTCATGCCGAGTTTTAGAGGAACACATTCAGGGACATCTATGTGAGTTGGGAATTCGAAAATATGGCCAAGATCAGAATTGGATTTGTTTCGAGCTTGTTGGTAAATTGGCACATCATCATGTATTAAATCAAAAAAAAAAAAAAATCTTCTTGCCCTTCAAAGTTTTAAAGGAGGATGGATAGTCAAAGGGTTTCAGAATAACCAGTAGTTTATATAAAGAAGATCCCTGTAAAGAAAGAGCTGTCTAACTTGGGTAAGTGTCATGTCAGGTTTCAAAGATCTGCTTATTCAAGAAGAATTGAGTTTCAGTGGGACCCATTCAAGCACCTTCTTAGCAGATTGGAATATGAAAGTAGGGCCAAGATCAGCTATAGATCCATTCAACTGAGGCAGATTTTGTGATCGAGTTTCATTTGAGCCAAGCCAATCACCTCCATGGTCGGATGAGTCAAGAAAATTGAAGCCAAAATCAGTAACAAACGATGGTAACTAGGACAGATTTTGATTTGAGTTTTGTCTGGACTAATTTCGATGCCTTCATATCAGAGTGCACGATGATAACATAGCCAAGATCAGTGGACGAGAATCGAAATTGGGGCAGTTTTTAAGTTCTATTGGAGCAAATTCAGGAGCTTTCAGGATAGAATAAAAGTAGAAAATAGAGTCGTGACCAGTGGCATGTAAACACTGGGGCAGATTTTGAGCGCCTTTTGGAATTTGAAACATGGCAGAATCGATGACAACTTGGAATTTGAAAGCACACCCAAGATCAGAGATTGGGTTGTCGATTACAAGCACGTTGGAAGGAGAAAAGATTCATGCATTACCATGCATTTCATGCATTGCCATACATTTCATGCATTGCATAAGAAAGAAAATATAAAGGGCATCTCATTCAACATGCATAAATCTTTGCATTCACGCATCATTGTGCACACATAGCAACATATCACTGCATTCTAGCATCTTAAGTAGCAACATGCATACATATAGCAATAAAGCACCATTCATTCATACTTTCCTGGTTGAATAAACTTCTGAATAATTCTTTTTCATCCTTGACTGAGCCATTCTTGTTTAGATATGTTTTGAAACTGGGGCAGCTCGCCCCCATGCACAGATTCACATACTTTGAAACTGTGGCAGTTGACCCCAAGAAGCAATTGATGCATTGGTTCTTGAGTCTTAAGGAGGGTAATCTAAAGGCAGCCAAAGAAATTCAGAATTTTGTTCTCGATCAATAATCCTCGGTGGAATAATTCTGAACCCTACACTTGAGGACACTTTCAAGAAGAATCTCGTGGTCTCGCATCCGATTGATCACCCTCAACAGAGTTACCATTTTCCAAAATACTAACCTTCCAAAAGATCTCCGGACCTGGCACATGATTAATCGTCCCTAGTGAAGCAATGTTTATAGACTTAAAACCTATATGAGCTTATTATTCAAAGAGTCTCCGGATCTTGCACCTAATTGATCATCCTCATACTCCTGCACTCGGATTCCTACACCCAATGCACATCATTCTCACACTTTGGGTTCCTACATCCGAGGCACATCATCCTCATACTTCAGTACTCGGGTTCCTACACCTGGTGCGAGTCACCCTCCGTGAACTATAGCTCAGATTCCTACAGCCAGTGCGAGTCACCCTCTGTGAACTATAGCTCGGGTTCCTACACCCGGTGCGAGTCACCCTCCATGAACTATAGCTCCGGCTCCTACACCCGGTGCGAGTCACCCTCTATGAACTACAGCTCCGGTTCCTACACTCGGTGTGAGTCACCTTCCGTGAACTATAGCATGGGCTCCTACACCCGGTGCAAGTCACCCCCCTTGAACTATAGCTCGAGTTCTTACACCCGGTGTGAGTCACCTTCTGTGAACTATAGAACGGGTTCTTACACCCGGTGCGAGTCACCCTCCGTGAACTATAGCTTGGTTTCCTACACCTGGTGCGAGTCACCCTCCGTGAACTATAGCTCGGGTTCCTACACCCGGTGTGAGTCACCCTCCTTGAACTATAGCTCGGGTTCCTACACCCGGTGCCACTCACCTTCCGTGAACTATAGCACCGGTTCCTATACCCTGTGCGAGTCACCTTCCGTGAACTATAGCTCGGGTTCCTACACCTGGTGCGAGTTACCTTCCTTGAACTATAGCTCGGGTTCCTACATCCAGTGCGAGTCACCCTCTCTGAATTATAGCTCGGCTTCCTACACCCGGTGCGAGTCACCCTCTGTGAACTATAGCTCGGGTTCCAACACCTGGTGCTAGTCACCCTCCTTGAACTATAGTTTGGGTTCCTACACCCAGTACGAGTCACCCTCCGTGAACTATAGCTCGGGTTCCTGCACCCGGTGCGAGTCATCTTCCATTAACTATAGCACGGGTTCCTACACCTGGGGCGAGTCACCCTCCGTGAACTATAGCTTGGGTTCCTACACCAGGTGCGAGTCACCCTCCGTGAACTATACCTCGGCTTCCTACACCCGGTGCAAGTCACCCTCCTTGAACTATAGCTCGGGTTCCTACACCCGGTGCCACTCACCTTCCGTGAACTATAGCACCGGTTCCTATACCCTGTGCGAGTCACCTTCCGTGAACTATAGCTCGGGTTCCTACACCTGGTGCGAGTTACCTTCCTTGAATTATAGTTTGGGTTCCGACACCCGGTGCGAGTCACCTTCTGTGAACTATAGCTCAGGTTGCCACACCCGGTGCGAGTCACCCTCTGTGCACTATAGCTCAAGTTCTTACACCCCATGCAAGTCCCCATCCATGAACTATTGCTCAGGTTCCTACACCCGATGCGAGTCCCCATCTGTGAACTATTGCTCGGGTTCCTTCACCTGGTGCGGGTCACCTTCCATGAACTATAGCACGGGTTCCTACACCCGGTGGGAGTTACCTTCCGTGAACTATAGCTCGGGTTCCTACACCCGGTGCGAGTCACCTTCCGTGAACTATAGCACGGGTTCGTACACCCAGTGCGAGTCACCCTCTATGAACTATAGCTCGGGTTCCTACACCTGGTGCAAGTCACCCTCCGTGAACTATAGCTCGGGTTCCTACACTCGGTGCTAGTCACCCTCCCTGAACTATAGCGCGGGTTCCTACAGTCGGTGCGAGTTACCCTCCGTGAACTATAGCTCGGGTTCCTACACCCGGTGCAAGTCACCTTCCGTGAACTATAGCACGGGTTCCTACACCCGGTGTGAGTTACCCTCCTTGAACTATAGCTCGTGTTCCTATACTCGGTGCGAGTCACCCTCCATGAACTATAGCTTGGGTTCCTACACCCGGTGCAAGTCACCGTCCTTGACCTATAACTCGGGTTCCTACACCCGGTGCGAGTCACCCTCCGTGAACTATAGCTCGGGTTCCTACACCCGGTGCGAGTGACCTTCCGTGAACTATAGCTCAGGTTCCTACACCCGGTGCGAGTCACCCTTCATGAACTATAGGTCGGGTTCCTACACCCGGTGCGAGTCACCCTCCGTGAACTATAGCTCGACTTCCTACACCCGATGCTAGGCACCCTCCATGAACTATAGCTCGGGTTCCTACAGCCGGTGCGTGTGACCCTCTGTGAACTATAGCTCGGGTTCCTACACTTGGTGCAAGTCACCTTCTGTGAACTATAGCACCGGTCCTACACCCGGTGCGAGTCACCCTCCTTGAACTATAGCTTGGGTTCCTACACCCGGTGCGAGTCACCCTCCATGAACTATAGCTCGGGTTCCTACACCCGGTGCGAGTCACCCTCCTTGAACTATAGCTCGGGTTCCTACACCCGGTGCGAGTCACCCTCTGTAAACTATAGCCCAGGTGACGGGTTCCTACACCCGGTGCGAGTCACCCTCCGTGAACTATAGCTCGGGTTCCTACAACCGGTGGGAGTGACCCTCCGTGAACTATAGCTCGGGTTCCTACACCTGATGCGAGTCACCCTCCGTGAACTATAGCTCAGGTTCCTACACCTGGTGCGATTCACCCTCCGTGAACTATAGCTTGGCTTCCTACACCCGGTGCGAGTCACCCTCCGTGAACTATAGCTCGGCTTCCGACACCCGATGCTAGTCACCCTACATGAACTATAGCTCGGGTTCCTACAGCCGGTGTGAGTTACCCTCTGTGAACTATAGCTCGGGTTCCTACACCTGGTGCAAGTCACCTTCCGTGAACTATAGCACCGGTTCCTACACCCGGTGCGAGTCACCCTCCTTGAACTATAGCTGGGGTTCCTACACTCGGTGCGAGTGACCCCCCGTGAACTATAGCTCGGGTTCCTACACTCGGTGCGAATCACCCTCCTTGAACTATAGCTCGGGTTCCTACACCCAGTGCGAGTCACCCTCCATGAACTATAGCTCGGGTTCCTACACCCGGTGCAAGTCACCTTCTGTGAACTATAGTTCAGGTTCGCACACCCGGTGCGAGTCACCCTCTGTGCACTATAGCTCGGGTTCCTACACCCGATGCGAGTCATCTTCTGTGAACTATAGCTCGAGTTCTTACACCCGATGCAAGTCCCCATCTATGAACTATAGCTCGGGTTCCTACAGTCGACGCAAGTCATCCTCATGTTCTCTCAAGCCCAATGCAAATCAGTTTTCACGAATCATTTTGGTATCTTTTGTTACATTCGGCCCGGTCCAAAATCGGCGTCCTTTATCTTTGCAGGTTTGTTGCTACAAATAACGTAGGGGAGTTCCTACTTTTACTTTGAAGCAACGAAGCCTACAAAGAGGGGCAGCTGTAGACAGCCCATTTTTTCCTAGGCCCAATATAACAAAATTTTTATTATTATTGATATTACCATTATTTTTATTATTTTATTATTATTACTATTATCACTATTTATTACTCTTTTATTATTATTATTATTATTATTATTATTATTATTATTATTATTATTATCATCATCATCTTTAACTGTAAATATAATTATTATTATTACTATTTTACTATGATTATTTTCATTATTATTATTATTATTACCACCATTATTATTTTTATTATTTTATTATTATTTTCAGTATTATTTTTAGTATTTTCATTATCGTTACTGTTATTATTATTATTATTTTATTATTGTTACTTTATTATTACTATTTTCATTATTTTTGCTATTTCCATCTTTATTAGATTATTATTATTATTATTATTGATATATTATTATCATTACCATATTAGTATTATTATTATTCCTATATATTTTGTTACCATAAAGGTATTAAAAAGGAGACAAAAAAAAAATGGAAAAATAAAAAAAAGGGAGAAGAGTTAGGGTTTTCCAAAATTTTTTATAAAAGGAGGGGGCTCGCAGTTAAGGGGGGGCGCACGGGTGCAATGTAGCAGCGCTGGAAGCAAAAACACCTTTGCGCACCAAGAAAAACCTATGTGTTCTACAGTTCTTTCTCACACAGGAGCAGCGAAACTAGCCTCCTCACCAACATCCACCCTCACCGCTGTAGCCTCCTACGGCCATCCACCCTCACCACAGCCAGCCCAGCAGCTCCAAGCCCAGCCGAGACACCTGCAGCAGAGCACTACAGCAGCGGCCAGGCACCATCTCCGTCAGCAGCACCAGCACAGCAACCACCGAGGAGACCTCTAGTTTCAGGCCACTCCAGTTACTCCGGTGACACCCCATCCTTTCCCCCTTTCTCTTTTCTCTTCTCTTATCTCCTTTCTCCCCTCCTTTCTTCCCTAACTTCCCTTCTTCTTCTTCTCTGTTCAGGTCATCCTGCAACACCGACCAATCCGACGTCTCCTCATGCCCAGCTCCGACCATCTTCCGCTGTGGCACCAGATCAGCCGGCCACACAGACCAGAAGCAGACACTCGCCGCTGCTTCAGGGCCAACCTCCGATGCCTTCCCCTCTTCATAGAACCTCGGCTCCACCCTAGCTGTCGTGAGCTGCTCCATCACGGACGAATCATCACCGCTGGGCCTCTGCTGCATAGCCCTAATAGCCGTGAACTCTCCGGCAGCAGCTCCTCTCTCTGGTATATTTAATATTTTGAGTTTTCTTCTTATAATGTTTTATTTAGTGTAATATATATTTAGTTTTCATATTTAAACTCTTATTTTACACATTAAAGTATCTATAATATTGTTGTAGGATTCTTAACGTTTGTTAGTTGATATTCCTGTTTGTATTTTGGTTGTGCATATTATTTAATGATCATTATTATTATTGTAGAAGTGTTACAATTAAAATTTGTTTTAATGTTCAAGTTTATATTTTTGTTTTATTTAGGGTATGTATTAAATTTCATATTCATTTTTAGGGTTTCCTTATTTGGATTTTTAGGGTTTCCATTTTATTACATTGATTTCCATAATTCGACTATATCTATATTATCACATATCTGTATTTATTGTTTCCATACACATTGATTTCTTTTTAGGGTTTGATTACTTCCTTATTATTGTATATTATTGTTTATGATCGGATTAAAGTTGTATAGGGCTTGTATTGTTATTAACATTATGATGTATACATGTTATTATTCTAGCAGCATTTATTATTAGTAATTATGTGCTATGATATATATATACATATTGGTAATGTTATTACTATAGTAGTATTATAAAATGTTATGGGTATGGTATTATTTTCTTTATTTATTTTTTATATTATTTTATTTATTTATTATTTATTATTTTTTTTCAAGAAAAACTATGAAAAGAACCATAAAAAAGATAAAATTAGAAAAAATTCGAAAAATATTTTTGACTTGACTTTCATTATTTGTCTTTTCGTTATTTAATTGTTCAAAATTCGGGATATATAGAAAAATATAAGATAAAATAGAAAAAACTGGAAAAATATTTTGAAACATGAAAATCATTTTTTTTTAAACTTTCCATCCCGAATAGGATCCAAAACCTCCCAAACTAGTATTTTCATACTTAGAAAAACCCTATAAGATTTCCAAATTTTGGGAGTGTATTTTTTACATCATTTTTTTTTTAAACTTTCCATCCCGAATAGGATCCAAAACCTCCCAAACTAGTATTTTCATACTTAGAAAAACCCTATAAGATTTCCAAATTTTGGGAGTGTATTTTTTACATTATTTTCAATTTTATCCCTATGATTTTAATGCTAGGGGTATTAGCTTTTGGGCTTCACGTACCTTTAGTTCTGAGGGAATATATATATAGTACATATATTTTTTTATTATTTATTTTTTTATTTATTTATACCACATGTATATTTGTAAATCCACTAATAGAGGGGTAATTTGAAAGACTTATTAGATTAACTTAGGGATAATTCTGAATTAATTAGGTATCGTTTGCAAGAACGGGCGCGTAAAGGGTGCTCATACCTTCCCCTCGCTTAACCGAACTCCCGATCCCAACTTTGGTAACATAGACCCACTCTACCCTTAGCGGGGTAATAATCATGTGTTCTAACCACACTAAAAGGTTAGTGGCGACTCCGACATTCCTTATTTTCTCCGAAAATCTAAATTGATTTTTTATTTCGCCACCCCAGGGCACACGCGCTTCGGGACGTCGCGATAGTCGGGATACCATCAGGTGAAAATTAAAGCTGAGGATGTTCCGAAGACAGCATTTAGGACCAAATTTGGTCATTATGAGTTTCTAGTTATGCCATTTGGTCTGACTAATGCACTCGCAACGTCTATGGATCCGATGAAACGGGTATTCCATCAATACTTGGACCAGGTTGTTTTGGTCTTTATAGATGATATACTGGTTTATTCAAAGAGTTTTTAGGAGCGTGAGGATCATTTGAGATTGATATTGCAGGTGTTGAGAGAAAAGAAGTTGTTCGCCAAGTTTAAGAAATGTGAATTCTGGATGAGGCATGTCACTTTCCTCGGGCATGTGATCTCTCAAGATGACATATTAGTAGATCCAAGTAAGATAGAAGCGGTGGTGAATTGGGTGAGACCGGGAAATGTATCGGAGAGCAGAAGTTTCGTAGGTCTAGTAGGGTACTACTGGTGTTTTGTGGATGGTTTTTCCAGATTATCAGGTCCACTGACACGAATCACGAGGAAAAATGTAAAGTTTGAATGGACCGATGATTGTGAGCAGAGCTTCTAGGAGTTGAAGCAGTAGCTGGTCACTGCACCGATATTATCTATTCCATCGGGAGATGATGGATTTGTTATATACAATGACGCATCCCAGAAGGGACTTAGGTGTGTGTTGATGTAGCATGAGAGGGTTATTACATACGCTTCTTAGCAACTTAAAGAATATGAAAAGAACTACCTGGTACATGATTTGGAGTTAGCTGTAGTGGTGTATACCCTAAAGATCTGGAGGCATTATTTGTATGGTGGGAAGTGTGAAATCTTCACTTACCATAAAAGTTTAAAGTACTTCTTCACCCAGAAAGAATTGAATATAAGATAAAGGAGATGGCTAGAGCTCATTAAAGACTATGATTGCACTATCAGCTATCACCCAGAGAAAGCAAGTATGGTGGTTAATACGTTGAGCCAGAAATAAGTGGGAGTAGCACTATCAGCAGTGATGAACCAGCATCCGATCCAAATGGATTTGGAGAGGCTCGGTGTGGAATTGGTAGATGGTGATTACCAAGCATTCATTGCTAACTTGGTACTATAGCCTACCCTGTAGGAAAAGATTAAAGCTGCTCAGAGAAATGATGCAGAATTAGTAGAGTTGATGGATAAAGTGCATGTCAGACTGGGAGAGGAGTTTAGTATTTTAGATAATGGAGCTCTGAGGTTCTATACTAGGTTGTGCGTACCTGCAGATGCTGAGATTGAGCAGACTATCTTAGAGGAGGTGCATAAATCCTTTTACACAGTGCATCCTAGCAACACTAGGATGTATCGGGACCTCCAAGAGTCATTCTAGTGAAGCAGCATGAAAAAGGAGATAGCTGAGTTTGTGGAGCAGTGTTTGATGTGCTAGCATGTAAAGGTTGAGCACTAGAGACCGAAGGGACAGTTGCAGCCACTCTACATCCTTGAATGGAAGTGGGATCATATATTTATGGATTTCATTTTGGGGTTACCGCCAGAGTTGCATGGATAGAACACCATTTTGGTAGTTATAGACCGAAAAACGAAGACTGCCCACTTTATCCCTATTAAAGTCAACTACTCTATGAACAGGCTGGAAGTGTTATATATTCAGGAGATAGTTCGACTCCATAGAGTGCCAGTATCTATAGTTTTATATCGAGACCCACGTTTCACATCATGATTTTGGAGGAGTTTGCAGGAAGCTTTGGGGTCTCAATTATCATTCTGCACAACCTTTCATCCTTAGACTGATGGAGAGATGGAGAAGATGATCCAGATACGAGAGGATATGCTACGAGCATGTGTGCTGGATTTTGAGATTAATTAAACCCAGTTTACGCTGCTGGTTGAATTCACGTATAGTAACATTTACCAGTACAACATTGGGATGACACCTTACAAGGCATTATATGTTCAAGGGTGCCGCTCTTCACTATATTGGGATGAAATGGGTGAAAGATGAGTTCTGGGGTTAGAATTGGTGCAGTAGGCATATAATAAAGTCCAACTTATTAGAGATATAATTAGTGCAACCAAGATGTTGACCCTATGGGTCATACCCTGTTTTGATTATGACAAATACTCAGGTATTTAATGATTGCCAAGTTGATGTGCAGGTTTATCTTGGCAGTATCCTATGATGGCACTCGGAGACCCGGAGGAAAACGAAGACTTTGAAGACCCTTGATATAATTGAGTTGTTGTAATTTATATTCGGGTCTGTAATAGTTAAGTAGGAAAGGTCTGTAATAGTAAATATGTCTTTGGTTTGTGATAAGCTCACACACATCACATGCATGATAATACGTAAGCTCAAACCAAACCATGAATGAGAAAGGACCTTAGACAGACCCTAGGGTGTACCCTTCGGTCGACCTTTGGTCGACCGACACCGGACTTTCGGTGTCTTCAAATTGGACCCTAAGTGACCTTAGGACACACACATATTCACATATGTTTGTTAGGCACTTGAATAGGGTTTATATGTTGCAAGAAGGGACCGAAATGCACACTTGGTGCACTTTCGATCGACCGGTCAACTTAGTTCAATTTGGCCTGGTCGACCGACATCGGTCCGGGTCAACAATTTGACCCAAGCCCGGTCGACCGAGTACTTGCAGGTCATTTTATCTGGTCGACTGAACCACCTAGGAGTCAACTCTTTGACCTCCCGGTCGACTGATAAGATTTGTACTCCAACTACCTGGTCGACCGAGGGGTCTTGGGAGAACTCCCAACGGTATGGTCGACCAAGCCCTTCAGTTCAAAATAGCTCCGGTCGACCGAACCTTGGAGTTTGGAAAATCGCCCTCACCGGTCGACCGAACCTTTTAGTTCAAAAATCCCCTGGTCGACCGAGCCATTTGAGTCCTGGTCGGCCGAACCATTTCTCGTCGACCGGACCTCTCGGGTTGCTCCTATTTTTTTACTGCGATTAAATGGTTTAAGCAGGGTTAAAATATTTGAAAGGTCATTAAACTTTCCTAATTATTCCCAATAGGTCCCCAACGGTTATATTTCAAGGGTTGTCTATAAATACCCCCTCATTTGGGATAATTAGCATGGGATTAAAAATATTGATTAAGAGAAATTCTCTGAAAATCCCAAATCCTATAATACTCATCCAATCCCCATTCACTCATGCTTACCTTCTTCGATCTCTTAAATCCTCTGTAAGTCGATTGAGTGTTTATATTTAATAGGTTTGCTCTCCCATTCATATTTGATTGATTTATTTTCATTGAGAGCTAAACCTAAGTATTCTTAGGAGACTTTGTTAATAAGTCTATCCTAAGAAGACTTTGATAGATCTTCTAAGATTTGCACCTTCATTGCAACATCTTAAGAAGATTGTATTTGTTTTTGGTTGCAAAACATTTTCAAAATACGTTCAAATATCTAGTGTGCTTTGTCTTGATAAATCTTTAAAGAGATATTTGTTTGTGTGAGAAAAATCTTTGTTGCAATATTCATTGATTTATATCCATACTTGAATAAAGATTAAACTCCTTTTGCAAACCAAACTTATACATTGCTAGAGCTTCATATACATATATATATTGAGAAAACTTGTTGATTGAAATATATGAAGTTTGGATAATATCTTTGTTTGAACACTTAGATTGAATAGCCTGTGATACAAAGATCATGTAGGTTTGCACTCTCACGTACTCATTACAACGATAGTAAATCTATTTGAGAGTTGACATCTTAGACCACACTGAGCTTACATATTATTTCATATTTGTGGTGTATATTATTGCGCAAATTTGGGTACATATCTGCTTTACTTGAAAGCATAATCCCTGTACCATTTCAGTATAATACACATTGGTTGTATTTCCAGGCACAAGCCTGAAGAGGGAGACTAGCCCTGGAATAGTCCTGGATTGGCTTAGACCCGGTTAGGAAAGCTAGGTGCGTCGTCCTGTTAAGGCGTGTAGGTTGAGGTCAGCCCCGCTAATTGACCTAGTTAAGGTTGAGGTCAGCCCTGTGATAATTTGACCTGATTGTAAACGGTGCCGCTCCACCCTTAAGTGAGCTATTAGTGGAATCCTCTAGCTTGCGAGCTTGAGGCGGGGATGTAGGCACGGTTGGCCGAACCCCGATAACATATCGTGTGTTCATTTATATTTCCGCACTTTATATTTACCGCACATGTATGTTATGGGTGAATGATGCGTATGACTTAAATTTCACATTATACTTATCTACGCATTTGGAAATTGAATAGGCAGACCCTAGGTTGTGTATATACTGCTGTTTATGCGGTTCAACCTAGGTGATAAATTTTAAAATTCCAATTCACCCCCCCCTCTTGGGAATACACCAATTCTAACACAAGATTCAGCAGAAAAGTTACGCAGATACTCACTGCCAAAAGTTGGAGTTTGAAGTAGGAGACCAAGTGTTTTTAAGAGTAGCACCGCTAATATGAGCTATGATATTTAAGAGGAAGGGTAAGTTGAGCCCTAGGTACATTGGCCCATTCGAAATACTTGAGAGAGTGGGTCCAGTTGCCTACAGATTAGCTTTACCACCAGTATTATCCAGGATTCATGACATATTCCATATTTATATGTTAAGGAAATTTGTCCTAGATCCCTCCCATGTGATCAGCTATGAGGAGTTAGAGCTTAGAGATACTTTATTATATCAAGAAATACTAGTGCAGATTCTAGATAGTAAAGAACAGGAGTTGCGCCCCAAGAAAATACCACTAGTAAAAGTCTTGTGGAGGAATTACTCAGTGAAGGAAGCTTTGTGGGAGTTCGAGGAAAAGATACGAAAGAAGTACCCACATCTATTTAGTGGGGATCAGTATTATTGTGAAAAGGAAGGTAATAGTCTTAGTGTATATGTGCGCAATGCCCACCTCCCATGAGTTAATTGGAACACTTACCTGACGTATGGTTCAGATGAGGTCGAAGCGGTAGACTGGTACTATGAAGACAGAAGATACTCCCCTCCGAGCTGCCCCCGGTGGGGGGTATGGAGGTGACGCCCCCCGAGATGGTATGACCTATCCAGTGTGAACGGTGGGCACAGTATGTCAAAGACGACCACTAATGTCAAAGTCGGCTATGGTAGGTGAGCTACCACCACTTACCATGGTAGGTGAGCCACTTATGTGATTCTTCCATGGACCAGAGGCTATAAATAAGACCCCCCACTAGAGCAACACACACATCTCGACTACAAGATTGTGTCCTCTTTTTTTTTTTTTTTTTTACTCTTTGTTGTCCTTTCACCATTGAAGCTTTTTTAGTGAGTGCATGGTTTGACAGATTGTTGTAATAAGACTTTGGGTTATCTCTTTAATTGTTTTTTCAAAATAGATCTTGGTGTTGTTATTCTACATGGTGTCAGAGCTGAAGGCTACTAAGAAGAAACAACTATAATTGTTGAGACATTGCAATGGTAGGAACTTCATCTTCCACTGCTACATCTCCACCAGCACTTTGGATACATCCACTAGCATTCATAGAAGGAAAGCTAGATGACACGAACTACACTTTGTGGAAGTTCAAGATGAGTGCTATTCTAGATTCATATGAACTACTTGATATAGCTCAAGGTATGGATCCAAAACCGATTGGCACGCCTGATTCCACCAATCCTAAGGTAATCATCCCTCTAGATGTTGCCCTCGTCAAAGCATGGAAAAGGCAAAATTCCGATGCACTTTGTGCTATTGTCACAAGTGTATCCGATTCTATAATTATGTTGATCCAGCATACATCCAAGGTTGCAAATGCTTGGAATGGTCTGAAGAATCAACATGAAATAAGGAACCAGACATGCATTCAGAACTTGGAGAATCAACTTGCTGCAGAAAAGCTACATGATGGAGAATTGACAGATGTATTCATGACTATAATCAAAAATCTATGTGATCAGATGCCGGAAGTGGGCATAACAAAGACCAGTGAGGAGTTAGCTCAAAGATGTATTCGAGTGCTGCCATCAAAATATGACAGTCTAGTAACTACTTTTAACATGCAAATTAGAACTCCTACACTAACCTTTGAGGAATTCTGTGCTTTATTACTAGAGGAGCAGATGAGGATGAGAACTAGAGAAAATGAAAGCAGTCGTGCTTTCACCATGTAGATCAAAGGCAAGGACAATAATTTTAAAAAGAAGAAGGGAAAGAACAAAAAGAGATTTTTTGGTACGTGCTACTATAGCAACAAAAAGGGGCATGTAGCCAAGGATTGTAGAAAACGTATCCACGATAAAAAGAACGACACGTTGAAGCCTACGTGGAATGTCAGGCAGGTAGAAAATTGTGCTAAACCATAATTAGATCTTTTCATGGTTACAAAAGAAATGTGTTTAACTGCTCAAACAGTACCAGGAGATTGCTTATGGGTACTTGACAGTGGAGCTTCCAGATACATGACCAGCAAAAAGGACTGGTATGGTTCCTTTTAGCCTGTACATGAACCTATGAATTTGATTGTCGAAAATAATGCAAAGTGTCCAGTAGAGGGCACTGGATCCATTTCCTTAAAAACCACGAATGGCCAAGGTAAAACTCTTTTAAATGTCCTTTATGCTCCTCAAATTAAGAGGAATCTTTTATCTGTAGCTACTATCACTGACCGTGACTATGAAGTACGATTTATGAAAACAAAAGCTGAGATCATTGATAGCAATGGTAGCATTATAGGCGAAGGTATTCGAAAGAATAACCTGTATGAGTTTGTGGCACTTGCCGCAACAACTAGAGATACAACAAGTAGACTTTGGCATGAAAGCTTTGGACACATTTCCTATGCAGTTTTGAAGGAGATGCAAAGAAACGAAATGGTGGTTGATCTTCTTGTAGTAGTTGATACTGTAGAGCCTTGTGAAGCTTGCATGCTAGGCAACAACATCGTATGTCATTTCCACAAGAGAGCAACGACAAATCAAAGCTTCCTTTAGAGCTGGTACATGCATATATGTGTGGTAAAATGAATACTCTGGCATTAGGAGGTTCTTTCTATTTTATGATATTAGTCGATGATTATAGTATAAATATGTGGGTGTACTTTTTCGTGATAAAGCTGAGGCTTTTGTAAAATTTAAAGTGTGGCATAAACTTGTTGAAAATGAAATAGGTTTGCAGTTAAAGAAACTTCGAACAGATCGAGGAGGTGAGTTCACATTAGGAGAGTTCAACGATTATTGCAGTGCATTTGGCATTAAGCGCCAATTGTCGGCACCAAAAACTCTACAACAGAATGGCATTGTGGAACGGAGAAATCGCACTGTGATGGAGATTACCAGAGCAATGATGAAGACACAAGACTTTCCAAAATCATTTTAGGCAGAAGCTATTAATACAACTGTGTATATCCTCAACTGATGCTTCACTAAAGCTTTGGGGAACAAAACACCTCACGAGGCTTACTCTGGTAAGAAACCCTCTGTTTCTCATCTTAAAACATTTGGTTGCAGATGTTTTGTGCATGTTCCAAATGACAGTCGAAAGAAGTTAGATGACAAGAGTCGTAAGTGCACCTTCTTGGGATACAGTACAAAATCAAAGGCATATCGTTTGTATGATGTAGGGGCAAAAAAGATCGTCACAAGCCGAGATGTGGTATTTGATGAAGGACCACACTTAGTGGGAGATAAAGATTGGCCCACTTTATCATCAACCGATAAAGTAACCCACCATGTGCCTTACTCAGAGCAGCAGATTGAGGTGAATGATGAAGAAATTCAAAACAAGCCTATTATACCAGTAGCATCTGTTCAGAGGCCACACCCCAGATGGGTACAACAACTCTTTGACGAAGGCAATCCAAAACCTATGAATCAAAGTTCACAACTTAATGGACCTTGAAGGTCGAAGAGAATAGAGGAACAACATCGATCAGCAAAACAATTGGTAAATATGGCCTTAATGGCTGATATAATTAGTACAGTTAAGAAACTAAGTAGCCTAGATGAAGCGCTGGCTGATCCGAAGTGGAGAACGACTATGGAATCTGACTATGAAAAGTATCATGAAAAATGATACTTGGGAGATTGTGGATCATCTCCCTTATAGGAAGGTAATCGGCACGAAGTGGATATGGAAGGTAAAATATAAAGCAGATGGTACTTTAGAGAAGTACAAAGCTCGCCTTATAGCACGAGGATTTTATCAGGTGGAAGGTTTTGATGTTATTGAAACCTTTGCACCAAAAGCCCGCATGAAAATAATCTGGTTTGGTCTACTACTGCACACAGAAGCTGGTGGCTATTTCAAATGGATGTGAAGTTTTCATTCCTCAATGGTCATCTTAAAGAGGAGGTTTATGTGATGCAACCATGAGGATTTGAATTTCCAAATTCAGACAATAAAGTGTGTAAGTTAAAGAAAGCCTTGTGTGGGCTGAAACAAGCCCCTAAAGCTTGGTACTAGAGGATTGATTCTTTCCTCACCAATTATGGATTTTGTAGAAGTATCTCTGATGCATATTTATATGTACTTAAGGAGAATGAGATGTATGTAATAATTGTACTATATGTAGATGATCTTGTGCTTATAGGTGACCACGAGGAGAAGATCAACAACATCTGTGAAGGCCTATGCTCAGAATTCGAGATGATAGACTTGGGGCTACTCCACTTCTTCTTAGGCATTGAAGTGTGGCAACATTTAGGAGTAAACTTTATTTCACAGCAATGATATACTCTTTATTTCTCAGCAATGATATGCTTAAGAGTTATTGAAGGAATTTGGGATGATAGAATGTACTCCAGTGGTTACTCCAATGGAAGTAAACATTAAGCTCTTCATTAAAGATCCCTCTTCCCTTGTTGATACTAAAAGGTACAAAAGCCTGATTGGGAGTTTGGTGTACCTATGCAACACAAGGCCTGATATCAGTTTTGCTGTTGGTATTCTGTGTAGATTTGCAAATAAGCCACAAGAAATTCACTAGAAGGCTGGAATGAGTGTCCTCAAGTATATAAAAAGGACTCCTTATTTTGGTATCTCCTATACATTAGGGAACTCCCTAATTGGATATTGTGATTCCGATTGGGCAGGAGATATTGATTCCAAAAAGTTAGTTTATGGATATTGTTTTCTCTTTGGGAATAGAATCATCTCATGGACAACCAAAAATCAACCAACAGTGTCGCTATCATCCCTAGAAGCCAAGTACAAGTCAGCTTGTCTTACCTCATATGAAGCTGTCTGGATAAGAAGACTTCTTATTGATATTGGGATAATGATAAATGGCACAACTTTGATTCACTGTGACAATCAAAGTTGCATAGCTATCAGTAAAAACCCGATGTTCTACGCAAGAACCAAGAACATTGAGATTCAGTATCACTACATATGAGAACTCATTTAGGATAAGGTTGTTGATATGGAGTATTGCCCAACAAAAGATAATCATGCAAATATCTTCACCAAAGCATATTGGGTGGTTTCGACTTCTAGAAGCATCGGGATGCTCTTAGTATTGGTCCAAGAGTGTAGGTGGACATTGAGGGGGGTGTTGGTGTATATGTGTGCAATGACCACCTCCCATGAGTTAATTGGCACACTTACCTAATGTATGGTTCATATGAGGTCGAAGCGGTAAACCACAATGGTACTACGAAGACAGAAGATGTTCCCCCCGAGACACAAGAGTCCAAGGGCAGCGCCCCTGCTGGGGGGGGGGGGGTATAACAGTATGGCCTATCCAGTGTGAACGGTGGGCATGGTATGTCAAGTATGGCCACTAATGTCAAAGATGGCCACTAATGTCAAAGATGTCCACTAATGTCAAAGTCAGCCACTAATGTCAAAGTCGGCCATGGTAAGTGAGCTACCATCACCCACCATGGTAGGTGAGCCACCCATGTGATTCTTCCACAGACCAGATTCTATAAATATGACCCCCCACCGGAGCAACACACACATCTCGACTGCAAGATTGTGTCTTCTTTTGTTTTTCTATTTGTTGTCCTTTCACTATTAAAGCTCATTTAGTGAGTGCATGATTGGAAAAATTGTTGTAATCCGATTCTTGTAATAAAACTTTGTGTTATCTCTTCAATCATTTGTTCAAAATAGATCTTGGTGTTGTTATTCTACAAATAGTTCATGTAAAGTTAGTATTGTTTCGATTTTGTTTTATGCAATGTAGTATAATTAATGTATATAATTGTGTTTTAGGTTTAGAGGATATAGTTGTTTGAAAGAAATTTTGGTTAGTTATTGTAATCTCCCAGAACCATAAATGTAACCACAATATTCCTACGCCATAAGTGCAGGTAATTAATAAAATAAGTAGCGAATTTTTCCCCAGGGGATGGTGTGTAACATAGATAGCAAATTTCGAGAACGAAATTTTTATAAGAAGGGGAGAATGTAGAGACATGGAAATATAATAGAAATTAAATAATAATAAGGAAAAAAAGGAGTTAAATGGGAGAAAAGAAATTCAAAAGAAGGGCAAAATCAGGGTTCGTCGGTGAACCTCTAGGTTTCGTCGACGAACTTACTTGTATGATTCGTGGACGAGTACCTGAGTTTTGACGATGAAGAGATACCGAGAGGGGAATTTCAGACCTTAATGGTTCGTCGATGATTTCACTACCTTCATCGACGAAATCCCTTATTGGGTTCGTCGACGAGGCCACGTGTCTCATTGACAAAGTCACGTGGTCAGCCGTCTATATATACGTAAAAATCATATTTTTGGCGAGGAATTCAACTCCTTTTCACTCTCTCTCTCTCTCTCTCTCTCTCTCTCTCTCTCTCTAGGTTTTAGTTCTCTCTCCTTCTCTCTTCATTTTTCGCTCCAATTTACCCCATTTCGATGATCATAAGTTACCAAGATGATCCCAGGGTGATTCTCAGCAAGATTGCTGGAGCAGATTGTTGATTTGAAGTTCTTGGGCACCATCCCAAAATCAGGGTAAGTGGGTTATTTTAAGGTTTTCATGGTTATTAGGTATTTCTGGGTGCAGGAAATGTATTAGATGTTAATATACTGAAGTTTGAGTTGATTAAACTGGGGTTGATGTGGTTTCAGGGTTTGGAGTTCTGAACACTGTAGGCATGGGTTGAGGATCCTTGCAGGTGTTTCCTCAGGAACTCAGGTAAAGTTGATAAATAGTTAATGGTTAATATTTCATGGATAAAATGAGATATGTGAGCTTGGGGAAAATGTGAGTATAGTTATTATTCTGAGTTCAGGTTGACTGAGTTAGGAAGTATACATCATTTTAGGATTATGAGCTTGATACGTTGTGGGCATGAGGATAGAGTTGGAGTCAGGCCTCCCTGTCAGTTACGTAAGGGAAATATGTTATGCCAGTTAAATTAAAGATTTTTACTAGTAAAATATAATATATGATTATGGGTTTCCAGAGTAAGATTTTGAATAATTTAGAGAAAGAAATTATACAGTTTTATAGATTATATTTAATGAGTTTTAATTATTGTGTGGCATGAGAATATTGGTATAGTACAAAATTCAACACAGCTTTTACAAAACTACGATTGTATAGTTTTTATAGAACCATGATATACAAATTATACAGTTTTATTTATAAAGCTATGACTATACAGTGTTTTACAGAATTATAGTTTACACGATTATACAGAACTATGATATACAGTTTTCATAGTACCATGATATTCAGATTTCAGAACCATAACATACAAATATTATAGTTATTACATATCAGTTTATTACAACGTTATGGTTAACACAGTTTATTACAGAATCATGGTAAAATAGTAATATATATATATATATATATATATATATATATAACATTATTATATAGTATCAGATCCTGATGGATCAGATCAGATTATAGAGCACGGTACCATAGCTTAGTTCAGAGGGCCACCACACATCTCAAATCCAGTATAGAATTTATGCATAGTCGATTGTGCCTTGGGAGAGACGAAGACTCCCTGGTAGTCTAGGTTGAGGTGGCCAATCTGACAACATAGGTTTTCAGTTGACTTATCCTGGTAGGCCAGTGAGTGTTAAGTCTAGCCCACGGGTCACGCAACCCTGCCATGAGGGGTTAAATCATGACATATAGTTATCCATTCAAGGAAGTTTTTCACTATTATATTTATGTATATAGATTTTCAGAAAATATAAAGTATATATATAGTAGCTAAAAGTATGGTTAAGTAGAAAGTTAATAAATACTTCTACTTTAAGTGACATAAGTGTGAGTTATGATGTATCTTATGTTTATATGTTATCCCAGTTACAGTCTGATTAATAAGTATATTGCTCACGTAGACTCATTTTCCACACATTGGTAATAACATATTTCGTCTTAATGAGAGTTGCCTCATCCTAGTGTTTATAAACATTTCAGGTGATCCAGTTAGACGAGCAAATTAGGTTTGGAGATAGAGGAGACCTTTATATTGCCCTATCCATAGGGTAAGTGATTTTGGGAGATGTATTTTTGAGTAGTTCCCAGGGGTTTGGTTGATGATTTTGAAGAGATGTGTTTGTATGCTTGGAAACTATTGAAACTCTAGTATACTAATTATGGTGATGTAATTTATGTTTTCCGCTGCATAGTTGTTTTGTTTCAATGAACAGGAATTCTCAGTGTCCTCTTTGGTACCGAGACATTATAGTATATTTTATAAGGGGTATCAGAATAATATAATTTTACAGTCTATATATAGAAAAAAAAAAATGGCAGGAATTTTTGGGTCATTACAAAAAGTCATACTATTAGTGATAATTTTGAAAATCGTCACTAAAAGTCATACTATCAGTGACGGTTTCAGAACCGTCACTAAAAAACCACTATTAGTGACGGTTTGCGAATCCGTTACTAGTAGTCACTGTCATAACTTTTATTGACGGTTTTCGAATCGTCACTAAAAGTTCGAAATAATTAATTTTTTTTTTTAAAATCACCCATTAATCCTTGTTAAAACCTGTAATTAAATTTCTGGACACACAATATTGAACTAGAATTAATTAATGAAAAATTCATAAATTCTTCATAAAACTTTATGTATATATATATATATATATATATATATATATATATAGACACACACACACACACACACACACATATAACAAACTGTTCAGAAGCATCATATATACATGATCTATTCAGATAACAATATATATATATATATATAACTACATCTGACTGTAGTGCTCGACATTGTCCTCATCTTTTCCTAACAACTCGCAGACCCTGCAAAGTAATAATTATACAAACAATTAGTATACAATTTTTGAATATGTATGTACTATAAGTAAAAATGATTTGATTGCAAAAATGATTGGGCATGGTTAAACAAAAAATGATACAATTTTAAATAGCTAAGTTTGATCAGTCGGAATCGACCCCACTCGATGGCTACCTCATATGCTCGACTTGGACACTTGAGTGCTTAAATCAGCTAAGTTTGCTAGGTTAGCTTCTAAGCGCATAATTTTCAATAGGGGAGAAGTTTTTGGGTACCGTCAGTTTTGACATGTTGAGCTCAATGTCATGGACGTGTCGGGACTGACTCCACTTGGTTTGGACGTCGTATGCCCAACTTGGACACCAGAGTGGTTAAATCTACTAAGTTTGTTAAGTTTGTTTGTATTCTAACTTTACTTCTAAGTGGGTAAAAAGCTCGTTCCGAGGAGTTTTTGGGTACCGTTAGCTTCGACACGTCGAGCTCAATGTCACGGATGTGTCGGGACTGACCTCACTCGGTTTGGACGTTGTATGCCCAACGTGGACACCTTAGTGGTTAAATCCACTAATTTGCTAAGTTTGTTTGTATATCAACTTTGGTTTTGTTGACCTTATAGGTCACACCTAGTTTTGATAATGACAAATACTCTTGGTATTTGATGACTTTCGAGTTTGTGTGTAGGTATATAATTATCAGATTAACTAATGGCACATGAAGACTCAAAGTCTAAAGACCCTGAAGACTTCTTTCATGTTGTATTTCATTTTAATTCAATGAGGGTCTATAATAGTAATTAGGAAAAACGGTCTGTAATAATCTTTGCATGTCATGCATATAGGTTTTATAAGCTTAAAATGACCATAGGGACCAAATGATCTTAGGGACCAAATGACCTTAGGACCAAATGACGCCGGATTTTTGGGACTATCTCAAAAAGGTCTTCGTAAAGACCCTAGTATGACCTTAGGTCCCAACACTCACACACATATCATATAATATACAAGAGTGTTAAATTTGTTCTTAAAATGAATATTATTAGGGATTTTGTGAGAGGTCGGGCAACCGAACCCTTGGAGTTTAAAACTCCTCGGGCGCCTGAACTGTTGAGAAGTCAACAATTGACTTAGGCTCTCGGGCGATCGAACATATTTGTGCATACCTTCCCTGGGCGCCCGAACCCTTTAAAGGGAACTTTTCACCAACCTGGACAACCGAACCTTCATGTTCAAATCAAACCCTGGGCGACCAAACACACGAGTTTGGGCTACCAAACCTATGAGCGGGCACCCGAAGTTACGAAGCAATGTTTCTGACTTTGCTTCGGGCCACTAAACTTGAACTCGGGCAACCAAACTGTTTTAAAAGTCTTTTATATCTTTGTCTGTTCGGGCGATTGAACCAAGGTTTAGCCACCTGAACCTCGTTTGGTTAAAATTAATTTAACTGAGGTAAAATTGAGGTAATTTGGGTTAATAGTGCTTAGGCATTTTTGAACTTTTCTAATAATACCCAATAGGTCCCAAACGGTTATATTTTTGACCTAGCCTATAAATATGGGTTCATTTGTGAGGATTAGAAAAGGATTAGAAAAATTCATTATCCAAAAATCCTCTCTATTTTAAAATCCCACTTTGCTCAAATACCTTCAAATACTCATTCCTTTGATAAATCTTGGTATTGTAAGAGCTTAGTAAGTGTACTTGTAATTGCTAGATAGTGCTAAATACTCCCACTTGCTTGTATGATTGAGATATAGTTTTTGGGGAGTTTAGCATAGGTTTATCCGATAGATTTTCATATTATAAATCTTGTGTTGGGATAACCTGGTAAGCTTAGGATATTTGCATCTTTGTTACAAGTGTCCAATAGCTTGGTTTTTGTTGTGCAAATATTTTTCACACAAAAAAAAATATTTTCAAACGAGTATTGTGCATATTCATTGAAGAAAACTCTGTTGAACTAGTTTGATTATTTGATTCATATCCTTGGAATATTGATTTGCTATTGAAGTACTTTGTTTAGATTCCAAGATATTGCTTGTGTTGAACACTCTTGAGCATCATACTGATTATATTATATTGGGTGTTGATTACAAAAAAACTTGCATCACTGAGCTTACATGACCTACATTGTTGATGTGTATGTGATTGATTAAGTGTACTGTACGTATTGGAGTACATATCTGCTTTACATGAAAGCATAATCACTATACCAATTTGATTGAGAAAAATATTGTTGTATTTCCAGGCGTGGCTTAAGAGGGTTTGATCTAGCCCAGAAGGATCAGGTTGGGGTCAGCCCTGTGAATTTAACCTAGGGCCTTCTCTACCCCACAAGGAGAGTTTGTAAAGGTTAAGGTCAGCCCTATACTGATTGACTTGTTTGTAATCGGTGCCGCTCCACTAAGTGAGCCATTAGTGAAATCCTTGGCCTTGCGAGCAAGAGGCGGGGACGTAGGCACAGTTGGCCGAACCCCGATAACATTTCTTGTGCATGCTTTTAATTACCGCATTTTAAATTCCAACACATGAATGTTTATATTTTGCTATTGTGAATGATTGGGTTTATAATTGCATAGATAGACCCTAGGTAGTGGAATACTACTATTGGTTTAGCTAAACCTAGGAGATTAATTTTTAAATACCCAATTCACACCCCTCTTAGGAATACACAAAAGCTATCAAGTTTTAAGTGTGTAAAAAGCTCCTGAAGAGGAGTTTTTTGGGCACCGTTAGCTCTGGCACAACAAGCTCAATGTCACAAACCTGTCGGTGCTAATCTCACTCAGTTTGGATGTCGTATGCCCTACTTGGACACCTAAGTGGTTAAATCCACCTAGTTTTCTAAGTTTGTTTGTATTCTAACTTTACTTCTAAGTATGTAAAAAGCTCTCAGGCCAGATTTTTTGGGGACCATCAACTTCGGCACGTCCAGCTCAATTTCATGGATGTGTCAAGACTAACCTCACTTGGTTTGGACCTCGTGTGCCCAACTTGGACACCTTAGTGATCAAAACAAACTACGTTTATTAAGTTCACTTCTAAGTGCATAATTTTCAACTAGGGAGGATTTTTTGCTACAGTCAGCTTTGGCACATCAAGCTCAATGTCACAAATGTGCCAGGACTAACCCCACTCGGTTTGGACGTTTTATGCCCAGCTTGGACACTTGAGTGATTAAATCTACTTAGTTTTAACAGTTTTTTTCTATTCTAACTTTGCTTCTAAGTGAGTAAGAAGCTACCGGGGAGAAGTTTTTGGGCACCGTCAGCTCCAGAACATCCAACTCAAAGTCATGGACATGTCAAAACTGACCTCACTCAGTTTGAACCTCGTATGCTTGACTTGGACACCTAAAAGCATAAAATCAACTAAGTTTACTTATTTGAAGCAAGACTAGTTCCCCCCTCCCAAACACACACACACACACACACACATGCCCACACACGCCCCCACACACATATAGAATTAAGTATTCATATTTATACCAACCCAAGTACATGCATACGTATAAGTCCCCACGCATGCTAGCAAGGCATGCATACCCATTAAGAAGCATGCTTTCAGAAATGGAGAAGAGGAGTGCTTATACATCTTTATGCTTTCATGGTTACATGGTCCAAAAGTTAGGACATTGACAACTACTAGTATTGCAAACATTTGCACACTCCAATCTTCTGCACAAACTCATCCAATATTAAACTCTTTCCTAAATATAACAATGGAGTAGATTAAATCCACCCTACTTACTTCTAGTTCAGATTCAAAAGAAGGTGGTGTTTCAATGTCTAGAAGTGCTACCTACCATAAGGATATTTATCATTCAAATGTCAAGAACAAGTCAAATTTGTCTCAGTCTATGGCCAAGACTAGCTATTTTATGTCTAATTTCTAGTGTTTTGTGTATAAGCTCAAAGAACTTCTGAGTTAATATTTTAGTGAGATAACCTACACTTTTGTGGTGTTTTAATCATTGGTATTCCGTATTCCTATTTCTAGGAAACAGGGTGTGATGGTAGGCACTTATGGATTACAACACAAGCATATAGAAATGAGCATTCACATTTACTTACATACTAATGAGAGAAGGAGCCACCAGCGACATTAGTATGCATGTTGGCGTGTGTGTATGTGTATGAATATATATGTGTTTAATTATGTATGCATGTACTTGGGTTGGTAAAAATACGAATACTCATTTCTATATGTGTGTGTGTGTGTGTTTGTGTGTTTGGGAGGGGGAATTAGTCCCACTTCCCCTAAATCTCACCCCACTCGATCCCTCGAGTCCACTCCCAATACTAGAGGAACCCCCATTGCCCTCCTCATCTTCTTCCACCTTATTCTCTATCTTCTTCTTCTTCTTCTTCCTAAACAATATTAAGGAGGAAGAAGAAGAAGAGAGAGGAGGAGGAAGAAGAAGAAGACGAGGGCAATGGGGCTTCCTCTGGTAGTGGGACTAGACTCAAGAGATCGAGTGGGGGGAGCTTTAGGGGTAGTACTAGGACAAGTTTCCCCTCCTAAACACACAAACACACCCACACACATATGCACACACACACACACACACACACACATAGAAATGAGTATTCATATTTTTACCAACCCAAGTACATGCATACATATTTAAACACACACACACACACACACACACTTAAACATGCATACTAATGAGTAGGAGCCACATATAACATCTCCATGATGTTGGCACATCATTTCTTCCATTTGCGCTTTCTAGTGCATCATTTCTTGCATCTACGCTTCCAATTACTCATTCAACGTACTAAGTTTCTTCGGTTTTTCAGCCATGGACAATGACCGAGCCTTGGCATCTTGAGCGCTAGTTCCATCTTAGCAGGAGAAGCCACATTATAACTCAAAGATGCTCTTAGGGTTATGTATCCACTCCCAAGACCTATTATGTAACCCCCCTAGTTGCCTAAGAACTTGATCGCAAATCTCATCATTTGTGGGTGGTTGACTACCCTGAAGAACATCTACATCCCTTATCTAGAAAATCCTCTCTTATTTTTAGTCATAAAAATTTAGAAAATGATTAAATAACGATGCAATTATGACATTTTGAATTCAATAATTAACTAAATACTATAATTGACTAACATGTTTACTTTGAGCACCCTGACACCACTCCCTCGATGGCTTTTGATGTGTTATCTGACAAAGGGAAGATCTACTCTCTGGTTGTTCAGTGACAGGATCACGCTACATGATCATATAAAACCTTATACTAACAACTTTGGAAGTGTAAACATATATAACACTTGTAATGTAAGACTAAGCTAATTTTGTAAAAATTATCGCTTGATGATGCACAAATAACTTTGACCCACCACAATGTGTCATATCTAATTTGTTTCGGTTCTCAGAAGATATCCTATAAGAAAGATTTAATGAGATAATAATCCACATCGATTCCAAAAATTAGTTCTAATCTAAACACATCACCTGGTAGTGAGAGTCACAAAAATGTCGACACAGCAGCTCCCAATCTTCATAGGAGATCTTATCGTATGGGTTTCCTTCAACTTCATATCCCATCACCTTAAAATGTTCGTGCATTTTGTGGTGATAAGTCTTAAACTGAATGTATAAGTTCTTGTTCACCGCCTTTTTAACACGAGGGTCGGTGAGAATGTCAATACCAAACTCTGCTTGCATATGAAATACATATATAATGTTGATAGTAAATAATGTAGAATATTAAAAATAATAATACTGGTTGGAAAACTTACCAATATGCGCTCGTAGAGAACCAAACGACGCTCCTTAATCACCTATGGCCACCTGAAGCAGGTGACTAGAGCAAATTGCCAACATATAATGCCGACCTCCCATACCTAGGCTTGGCACCAATCGCCCATTAGTGACGTGTAACTTGCAGCAATCTCTATCCTAATACAACGCTACATCATCTGCAAGTGCTTGCGGAGCGTTTTGTTCTTGGCTACACCATGCCCTGACCTCATATGCGAAGATGAGGTTGATGCTAAAAAAATAGTTCAAGGATTCATTATATATATATATATATATATATATATATATATGTAGATACACATATCTAAGATGTTAGCATTGGTGTATTCCCAAGAGGGGGGGGGGTTGAATTAGGTTTTAAAAATATTTTTCGCTAATTTAAACAATTACACTGATTCACCCCAGTTCATATCCTATTCACTATTGAAAACGTGTACATACAATGATTAAGTTATCAGTGTGTGCATGCATACACGTGTGTTGCATATCTCATTTTCATTAGTTTTGTGTGCATGCAAGATGATTATAACAAAACATGTACAAGCATACACATACTGAAATTTAAGTGCAGGAATTTAAATAAGATAGAGAGAGAATAACACACAGATTTGTTAACGAGGTTTGGCTAATACTGCCTACTTCCTCACCTTGGGCATACCCCCCAAGGATTCCACTAAACTTGCTCACTTAACTGAGTGGAGCAGAAGCTGTTTACATCCTCTCCTTTTTGGGCGAGGAAAACCCTAGCTCAATTACTAGGCTGAGCCGAACTAGTCTCACTTATGAAGCTGAGACTCCCTAGTTCAATTCCAGGCTGAACCCAACCGTTCCAATAAAACCATTTTTGTACATATAAGAAAGCTTCTAAATACAAGCATGGATGTACACATTAAGCTCACAAAAATGTATGCACTCTCTTATGATATGATTTGAGCTCAGTAGTGCAAACGGTGCTTATCTAAATAATTAATGCACAAATAAAACATATGAACATATAAAATGATTATTATGTTCTCCAACAAAATATTTGCGAATAAAAGTATTTGGAGAATCTGGAGTTTAAGTTCAAAAGTATTTTTTGCAATAAATAATTTCTCCAAAAAAAATGTTTGTCTAGAAAAATAACCGAAAGAAATATTAAAGTTACTCTAAAGAAAAAATGATTTTAATAAATGAGGTTGCAAATGAGAGTAAATGTAAATGAGGGTAAAATAAATACCCAAAGTAAAATATTCTCTTCAAATGATTTTTAAAATAATGATTGGAAGAGATTGGAGAGTATAAATTGTAACCCCAAAGAGATTTTACAATGAAAATATGAGTAGGGAAAATTTGATTAAGAAAATGATTTGAGAGGTTTTAAAGTTAATCAAAGTTGCTAATTTGAAGTAATGAGGGGGTACTTATATAGTTTGTGAAAATTATGACCATTGGGGACACGAAGTTCATTTTAGAAAGAGATTAATGATGTTTAATTAAAAATAACCTTGTTTTACTGCGGTAAAAAATTCACCAACCTGAGGGCATTAGTCGACTGAACTTAAGGTTCGGTTGACCAAGCGTCCAAGTTCGGTGGACCGAGACACTTTGAACTAAAAATTTCAGTCGACCAGATAGTTGTGGCATCTCCCGAGGACCTTCGATCGACCAGGACGTTGAAGTACTTTCCTAGTCGGTCGACTGAAAGGTCAAAGTGTTGACCAAGGGAAGTTCGGTTGACCAACATAATTGAACTGGTCTTGTTCGGTCGACCGAGCCATGGTCAAATTGTTGACCACTTCCCAATTCGGTCGACTGAATGCTTTTCAAGCATTCAGGTTCGGTCGACCGATCATGCATTTTTTATGCATATCAGTTATGATCCCTTTATATATTAACCCTATTCATATGATGTTTATTTTTAATGCAATAGGGATTTTTTCATGCAGATTTTTGGGTGCTAAGGTATTTTAGAATTAACCCCAAAAATCTGGGGTCAGCCGACCTTCGGTTAATCGAAAGGGGATCCCTAAGGTTTTGTGGCCCCCTATGGTCAGTCTATGGTCATCTGAGCATTTAAAACATATATTGTAGATGCATGCATTATTACAGATCAGAGATAATAAATTAAATGCATATACAAATTAAAATGAAGTCTTCATCTTCTGCTCTTTAGTCTTCATGGAATATGCCAAAAAATATGATCTTTATGTTCCTCCAGGCTTCCATGTCCTTTACCTCATGTGTGTGCTAAATCATGAACTTGTTAAAAAACACTACATGCACACATGATATACTTGTGCTTTGCCAGCATCAAAGCAGGGATTAGACTCAAAAAGTCAATATAAGACAATCAATTTATTTAAAAAATTAAAGAATCATAATCTTACCGACGCTGCTGATATGGGTAAGCAACTCACCCTAGGTCTCCCTAGCTGATGGTTTCATATTGGGATGGGTCCTTGATGACTCATCCAGTGACACATCAACACCGACATGCTCCATCTATATCGCGTCTACGGCATGCTCTTGGGTGGCTGTACTAGCTAGCCTACGCCTCAGGGATCAGAGACCTCCTAGTGCCATGTCTGCAATATTATACATAACATTGAATAAGATAACTGCATATTAAATGGATTCATAGTAAATATATTTTCAGTTATTTATACAAATTAAACACATGGTGACAAGGTAACATGCTTACCCCCTATAAATCCTCAATATCGGTATCATCTTTACTTTCTAGTATCTCTTCCTCAGTACAGTACTCCACCATTGTTCCATCTTTCCTATCAGTTTCATCATTGTTAATGAAGTAAACATGTACATCATCAATTCCAATGTCAGCAGTCCCTATATGTTCTGTCATGGCACCAACTTTATTCAATGGTATAGGATCAGATCCTTCCTTAGCAACATAATTGGAATCATATTGAGTTACTGCATTGATAGATGACTCATCTTGTTGGAAAGCATCTTGGTTGACTTTTTTCACCCCATTTAGGACTTCTGTAATATTATACAAACGTAGGGGAGGAATTTTTTGTGTCACATGTCATTCACTCTTCAATTTTGTGTCCTTAAGGTAGAACACTTGTTTTTCCAGCATTACTAACACAAAAGGGTAACTTTGATATAATGTCTTGCTAAAATTGACACTGGTAAAGTAGGCATCCATGTTTGTCTTACTCTTTTTATTGCTAATATCCCGCCAGTTACACTTGAACAAGTATACGGGTCTATTGGCTCTGTTGTGATGTCCCGAGGGTGCCCCAAGGAGGCAAATAAAAATGATGATTTGATTTTTGGGAAAAATTGGAAGCTTGGAGTCACCATTAACCTTTTTTCTTGATGTGGTTAGAACACTCGATTACTACTCAATTGAGAATAGTATCAGTTTATGTAAATTAGGATTAGGATCGGGAGTTTGGTTATGCGAGGGGAAGGTACTAGCACTCCCTATGCACCCGTTCTATGAACCATTCTACGAACGATACCTAATTAACTAAGAATTATCCCTAATTGAGTCTTTAATAACCTTTATTTTACTCCTTTAAAATTGATAAATATATACAATTAAGTAAGCAAACACATAGGCACATTTTTATAAAGTGTAATTTAAATAAGGTGTGATTTAGGAATTGTCTAATAAGACCCTCGAAAGTTGGGATCTCGTTTGACAAACCTCCCCTCAAGGCTAACACAAGAGAGACTTGAATATGCCATTGCTCTTTTTGAAATTATGTTGGAATTGGTGTATTCCTAAGAGGGAGGGGGGGTGAATTGGAATTTTAAAAACTTCTTCCTAGGTTTAACCAGATATTAGTAATACACAACCTAAGATCTTTCTAATCATATACCAATTGCGCAGATAGTGATATTATGTAGAAATTAAATCATGCGCAGCATTCATAATATATATCAAATATAACATACATGTGAATGAATATAAAGTACTGGAAATTAAAAGTAGGCACACGATATGTTATCGGGGTTTGGCTAATACTGCCTACGTCCCTGCCTCAGCTCGCAAGCCCAAGGATTCCACTACAGCTCATTTAACGGGTGGAGCAGCACCGGATAAAATACTAGGTCAAATTACCAGGGCTAAGCTCAACCTTTACAACCAATCCTTACGGGCTGGATTAACACCCTCTCAGGCAACGCCTAGAATACAACAAATAATTCGTGTACAATTTCAATGCTTCTAGTAGAAGTAGATTTGTACTACAATAAACACAATGTAATTAATGTACTCACAAATGATAGGATTTATGCTCAAGTGAGATTAGGTCAAACTATAAGCCAACCCTCAACCAATGTGTGTGTGTGTGTGTATATGTATATACGTGATAGTGATACCTCTTGTTGACCTTATAGGTCACGCCCGGTTTTGATTATGACAAATACTCATTATATTTAATGGGTTTTTGAGGTTATGTGCAGGAACTTAAATTGAAAGATCTTAATGCACATGGAAGCAAGTGAAGATTGAAGACCCAATGTTTATGTTGTAATATATTTCATTCATGTAAAGCGTCTGTAATAGTAATTAGGGTCTATGATTTGTAATAATCACACACACATCACATGCATGGTCTAATATGTAAACTCAAAATGAAAATGACCTTAGAAAGGCCTTAGGACACTCACTCATGCATACACATGTTTGATTATTTGAAATAGGATGATTGTGGAATGAAACAGGACCAAATTGTACAAAATATGCACCTTCGGTCGACCGACCTGTGCAGCTCATTCTACCCCCGGTCGACTGAACCCGATCTAGGTCAACTAGTTGACCACAACCTAGTCGACTGAGCTATGACAGTTTATTTGACCCCGGTCGACTGAACCTCCCTAAAGTCAACATTTTGACTTCCTAGTCGACCGAGCAATTTTTGTATTGCACCAATCTGGTCGACTGAGTTCCTACGTATGCGAATCCAACTGTCTAGTCGACCGACCAGTTTAGCTCAAAATGACCCTAGTTGATCGAACCGCGCCAATTTGGAAAAAATAGCCTCGGACATACCTGTCCGGTCGATCGACTCTAAAGTTCATTTTTGGCCTGGTCGAATGAGCCTTAAGAACTTCGGTTGACCGAAAGTGTTCTAGTCGACTAGTGCTCTTAGGTTGCCTTGTTTTTTTTACCATGGTTTACTATGTTTTAACAAGGTTAAAATTTCTAAACGTCATTAAATCTTTTCTAATAATACCAACCTTGCCCCAACGGTCATAATTCATGGGGTGTATATATATACCCCTTCATTTGGGAAAATTAGAATAAGATTAGCAAACCAAAATTAAAAATTCTCTCTCAAGACAAAAATCCTCTACTACTCATTTTTACACTCCACTTTCACTCATACTTACCTTCTACCATCATCTATACTCTTTATAAGTTGATTGAGTGATTGGTTTGGAAAGGTTTGCTCTCTTTGTCTTTATTGATTGATTCCATTTTCTTGAGAACAAAACCTTGAGTATTCTTAGGAGACTTAGTTAATAAGTCCTGCCTAAGAAGACCTTGTTTGATCTTCTGAGATTGTATATTCATTGCAACATCTTGCGAAGTTCGTATTTTATTTTTGTTGCAAAATCTTTTTAAAATCGTTTACAAATATCTATTGTGTTTTATCTTGAAAAATATTTGAAGTGATATTTGTTTGTGAGTCAAAATCTTTGTGGCAATATTCATAATGCTTTATCTTTTTCTGAATACAAAGATTATATTTCCTTTTGCAAACCAAATCTATACGTTGCTTAAGATTTATATTATTAAAAAGATTTGCTAGTTGAAATATATATATGAGGATTGATTGATATCTTTGTTTGAGCATTTAGATTGAACATCTTGTGATACAAAGATTATATAGGTTTGCACTCTCACACACTTAATACATTGATAGAAAATATATTTGAGAGCATATATTAAACCACATTGAGCTTGCATATTAAATCATTCTGTGGTATATGTGATTGCGCGTAACTGGGTACACATCTGCTTTACTTGAAAGCATAGTCACTGTACTAATCTCATTGATTGTGAACATACTGTTGTATTTCTAGGCATGGGCCTGAAGAGGGAGACTAGCCCTTTGAAATAGTCCTGGATTGGCTTAGACCCGGTTAGGAAAGTTAGGTGCACCATCTTGTTAAGGTGTATGTTGAGGTCAGCCTCACTAATTGACCTGGTTGTAAAGGTTGAGGCTAGTCTTGTGCTAATTGACCTGGTTGTAATCGGTGCCGCCCCACCCATTAAGTGAGCCATTAGTGGAATCCTTGGGCTTGCGAGCTAGAGGCGGGGATGTAAGCACATTTGGCCGAACCCCGATAATATATCGTGTGCCTTGTTTATATTTATGCACTTTATATTTTTCGCACATGTATGTTATGGTGTGAATGATGAGCTTGATTTAAATTTCCGCACATTATATTATTGGTGCATTTGGAATTGCATAAAAAGACCCTAGGTTGTATTATACGAGTATTTCATTTAACCTAGGAGATAAATTTTAAAATTCCAATTCACCTCCCTCTTGGGAATACACCAGTTCTAACACCTTTGATTCAATATAATATATTCAACAAATGAATAATCAAAGGACCTTTAGAAACCCTAAGCAAATACCTCAAAAATGTTTTTCAAGTATCAAGCACAATAGATCTTAGGGTTTAAGCTTGCAAAAGATTTTATCCAAAGAATAATATGCAAACTCTTGCAATAAAGATGCTAAGAATCAGAAACAATGATGAGATTTTCCCAATCAATATTTATCTATATCAAATAATATGGGAACAATCACAATAGCAAACTCTCAAGAAGGTTTTTCAAATGTGTATGTTTATGTGAGCGTATATGCCAAGAGATGACATATGAATATGCTTAATAATGAATATCAAAACTCCCTTCAAGTTGCAATTGATTTGGAAATTAAGGAGAGTGAAGATGATGCTCTCTTTTTAAAATAATCAAGAAAACACAAATTAATGAGAGCATGTAAAATATGCTTGAAATTTGAGAGTATGAGAGCAATAAGAGTATAAAAATCTTAGAGAAATTTCGCTTAATCAAATTTCTAATCTCTCCCTTATCAAGGTAAATGAGGGGGTGTATATAGATATCCCTCAAATTTTGACCGTTGGGGACCTATAGGGGATTTCAAAAAAGTTTAATTAAAAATTAACCCCAATTACCCTTAAATAACCATGGTGAAAATAAGGCAACCTGAGAGTTTCGGTCGCTCAGTCCTTAGGGATGATCGCTTGAACAAACTTGGTTGGCTGGGCTAAGGCGATTTTCCAAACACTCGAGGTTTGGTCGCCTAGTGGTCAGTTCGGTCTACCGAACTTCATACTTTGGTCACCCAATGGTTAGTTCGGTCTTCCGAACTTCATACTTTGGTCGCCCAGTGTATATTTGAACTTAGAGTTCGGGTGCCCGGGGAAGGTAAAGAGTGATAGCCCATATGTTCGGTCGACCGTGGACATTCAGTTCAAATTAGGTTCGGTCACTCGAGCCGTGGTCAACTGTTGACCCTTTCCATATTCAGTTGCCCAAACCATTTTTAACCTTGTAAGTTTGGTCGCCCAAAGCCCTTTCAAAACATAGGGTACGTCCTGATTGCCCTCATAAGTTTTCTTTCTATATTATTAAGTGTGATATTTAATCTTTTAGGGATTTTTCATTATGTACATGGGCACCTCTGGTTAGTTTATGGTCTACGCTTTTTAAATTTAGCCTAAAAGCTTGGCGTCGTTCGACCTTTTCTATGGTCTTTAGATTTCCTTATGGTCAAACTATGGCTTTTTAGCACAAACCTATCATGCATGCAGATGCATTATTCCAAACCATATGATTATTATAGACCTAAACAAAATATAACACAATACAATACAACTTGAAAGAAAAGTGAAAGAACTTCATGCTCTACTCCTTTACTATAGCATGGATTGCGCCGAAAGATGTGCTCGTTTAAGTGCTTCTTAGCTTCCATTTTTCATATGTCATCCGTGCTTAGAAAAGTAAACATGTTCATACACTTAGCACACAGATGAGATGATGTGGTTTGTCATAATGAAAATAGGAGATGGACTCAAAAAATCAACAATCTCCCCCATTTTGATGATGACAAACACAGGAGCAAAATTCGGTTTTGCCTGAGAAGGCTCCCCCTAATAATATGCATTAAAAGAATGATATTCAATAAAGTTCACATACAAGTAGGAAGACTTCAAAATTTTTCAAGTTGTGCATGTAAGTACAGTTATCATTTTCCATTTTGAGTAACAAAAGTTCAGGGAGAAAAGTCTACTTTTGCTCTCATAAAAATTCTCCTCCTTTTGTCATAAGCAAAAGGGCAAAAAGAAATATCTCCCCTTCTTCAGGAGGACCATAAATAGCAGTGCCCCAAAAATTTATAAATTTCATAACACAAAAATATAATTTTTTTTTTTTAACATAAGTCATGAATGCTTTGAAGCTTATATACTAGCAGCAAGAGATAAAGTGATCATTTAAAAGTTAATTTCTTGCCTTAAATAAAATTATGTAATATAAATAGATATGTATATATATAAATATATAGCCCCTTTATGATATCCTTAAAAGGTATTGGGGTTGATGCATTGCTGAAGAAGAAACTTTAAAATAAGTCACAAGCAAGCATAAATATTCTAGTATATCATTTAAGCACACACCAAAATATAACCAGAAAGGACAACCATATAGATCCTAAAAATTTATCAATCACATGCAAGATCATATGGCATATCAAATTACTGTGGTAAACCAACACATTTCAAATTATGATTTTCAATAAGAACATTACATTTAAGCACATGCCACACTTGATTCAAAACATATTAAGCTAAAAGGTGTTGGTGAGCATAACAGGGTAGTAATTTAATTCTAGATGCTCCCCTTTTCGATTGGAATCCTAACTTAGATACAATAAACTGCTTATACTAGTTAAAGACTAATTTCATTATGTTTAGTAGTATAAACCATCATTTTAAATTTCTTAAAATAAATATACTGGTAAAGATTAATTTACACTTTTATGCAACTAGTATAGCAATCCCTATGGATTACTGAAAGTGAAGTAGTTATCCCAAAAGAAGGGGGGGGGGGGGGTGGGTGAATTGGATTATTAAAGATTTTAGTTCTTTTTATGGATTCTTGACTTATGTGTTCAATACACAGCAAAACTTTCAATAATTAAATCAATTTACAATGAACACTAAAGACACCACAAGTAAAACAAAAACAAAAACAAAAACAAAACTTGACCAAACAATCAATCAATCAATAACTCAAAATAACCAATCACAATAATCAACCATAATTTGCAGTACATTGTGGAATTTCAGCTTATGAATATTTTTGGCTTTGATAGAAGCCCTGTGAGTAATTGCAAGCCCTGTGTTTGGATGAAAGTATTTGCTTTCTCGTAATTAAGATTTTCTCAAACAATTAACCAACGTACTCCCTTGTGGGTTTCCGTAAAAACTTTATTAAAACGTACTTTCTTTTTATTAAGAGTCTTCTTTTTTATTTAGTTTTGATCCCTGCACTCTACACTTAGCATACACACAATAATATATAACGTGCTAAAATTTCAAAGAGTATGGAAAGAAGAAAACCAAGATTTTTACGAGGTTCGGCTTATCCCTAGCCTACGTCTTCGCCTTTGGCCAATACTACCAAAAGATTCCACTATTTGCACTCATTTGCAGGTGGAGTAAACCTTTTACAAATCCCTCTTTTTCAGGTAGAGATACCTCTCCAAACGATCCCCCACGCTTGGTCCAACGATCCAAATCTACCTTGAGCTGTCCAAGAACTACAAAATAGGAACAAGTTGAGTGTACAAAGACACTCTCACAATAGAGTAAGTTAGTACAAATTAGAGCACTAATATACTTCAAATCAAATACTAAATAGACAGTATGAAGCTCAAGATTAGATATCACCGGAGGTTCTTTCTTAGGATTTGAGAAATCTCAACAGCAAACTTAGAACCTTAGGCTTTTGATCAGCAGGAAATTAGTGGTATTCTTCTAGCAAGAATTTGAGCAATAGTGAGCTTTAGAAGAGTTTGAAAGTAGAGTGCTTGAATGCTAATTGTTTGCTTGGTTCTATAATTCATTGGGTTAAAGAAGTATTTATAGAGTTTTTAGAGTGAGTTTCCTTGTTGCCCTAGTTGGTTGGAGTGTCCCCCAACATTTAAATTTGAAAACCTCTTTTTTCAAAATTTTTCTCGTTGAAGTTCGAATTTTAAAATCTCTATGGGCCAGTCGGTTGAGTCACTCGACTGGGCCTATTTTGTATAGGTCAGTCAGCTAGACAGTCGGCTGAGACCATTCTGTTTGTCTAGGAATTTTTAGGAATTAATTGTCAGTTGGTTGAGTGAACATAGTTCAAATTGGTCAATTAGGTGGACATTCCAATTAAAGGTTTTAATTGTCAGTCGGCTAAGAAAACGTAGATCATTCTTGGTCAGTCGGTTGGACAGTCCATTTTTTAAAAAAAATTCAATTTTTAAGACTTTAAACCTTTGTTATTTGAAAAACTTAAATGTGACTTTTAAAAACATTTTTGAAGGTTTTCAAAAATTGGTCTTTAAGTCAATATTGCGTCCTAAAGCGCTTCATATATCTAAATAATATTGAATTGAAGTACTTACTGTTAGTTTTGGTGTATTCTCAAGAGAGGGGGGGGGGTGTGAATTGGAATTTTAAAAATTATTCCTAGGTTAAACCAGATGGTAGCAGTATTTTACAACCTAGGGTCTTTCTATGCAATTCCAAATGCGCAGACAAATAAGACGTGCAGAATCTCAAATCATGCGCATCATTCACAATATAACATACACATGTGGATAAAGCATGCAAACACGATATGTTATCAGGGTTCAGCCAACCGTGCCTACATCCCCGCCTCAAGCTCACAAGTAAGAGGATTCCACTAATGCTCACTTAACGGGTAGAGCGACATTGGTTACAACCAGGTCAATTAACAATTATTAGGGCTGACCTTAACCTACACCTTACCAGGATGGTGCGCCTAACTTTTCTTATAGTGTCTAAGCCAATCCAGAACTATTCAACATGACAAGTCTCCCTCTTCAGGCCCACACCCAGAGTACAACGAATTTATAACTTTACATACAAACAAATGCTTTTTACACAAGCATATATGTACCAATATAATCAACACACTACCAAGTGATAAGATATGATAAGCTCAATGTAGTCTCAATATCTACTCTCAAAGATTAATGCAAGTAGCAATCTATACGTGAGAGTGTGTATGTGAGGATTTTTGTATCAAGATAATAGTATCAATCACAATGCAACATCAAAGATCTCAAGTATACTTCAAATATCTTTGACAAATATTTTTCTCAAAATAAATCACAAGAGATATTGAAATCAGTTTGTAAAATAGTATTTCACAAACCAAACGCAATACGAACTCTTGAGTATTGCAATGAATATGCCACACTCGGAATCTCAAGGAAGTTTTCCTATAGAAGACTTATTTACGAAGCCCCCTAGAAAAACTTGAAGCTTACTCTCTACGAGAAATAAATATCAATCAAAATAAGCAAGTGAGAGTTTAAGCCTCGTGAGATAATCACAAGAATATTCTTGCTAAGAGGTATTTGCAATATGGATGAGTAAGAATGAGAGTATGAAGCTTGAATATGAGAAATAGGCTTTTTGAAATTCAGAGGGTATTTGCTAATTATGTTTGCTAATCTCTCACTAATCTTTGCAAATGAGGGAGTATATATAGACACCCCTAGTTTTTTTACTGTTTAGTACCTATTTGTCATTCTTGGAATTGTTTAAATGACGTTAATGAAAAATAACAATGTTTTAACCTCGGTAAAATTTGAGCAACCCGAGAGGGTCGGTCAACCATCTTGATGGTTCCATTGACCGTGGTGCTCAGTTCGATCGACCAGGGAGAATTTAAACTACGAGTTTGGTCGACCATTCATTGGGAGATTTCCAAATCTCCAAGGTTCGGTTGACCAATTTGGGTTCAATTGACCAAACTTTGGTGTTCGGTCGACCAGGGCGTTGGAATTCCCCCACGTGTCAATTCGGTCAATTAAAGGGTCAAGCTGTTGGCCCGGTGGAGGTTCGGTCAATTGAAGATCCCTGTATATTAAGGTTCGGTCGACCGAACATGCCCTCTTTTTTGCATTTCGGTCCAAATTTAAATTAAAAGTTTCCTTTGATAGTATATGTGATAATGGGGACTTTTCTAAGTGTTAGTGCAAGGACCTAGGTTCTTTTCTAAGGTCTTGAGCTTATGTATCCTACCATGCAGGTAAGACAATAATTATTACAGACCCTTGAACTTAAATTATTACAGACCCAATAATATTACAACAAATGATATATATTCCGGGTCTTCATAATTCTTCAAGTTGCTGCATGCTTTCAATGTGATCCAGTTAGTATGATCCTGTACACAAACTTGAAAGTCATCAAATACAAAGAGTATTTGACATTATAAAAATCGGGAATGACCCATAAGGTCAACATTCTCCCCCTTTTTGAAGATGACAAATACATCATGCAAAAGTGTATACAACCTTGAAAGGCTTCGCCTGACAATGTGCATAATGAGAGTTCAAATATTTTTCAAAAGTGCCCAGTACCCAATTTTGCCCTCTTCTCCCCCTTATGGCAATAGAGAAAAGGGCTATAAATATATAGAATGTAAGCAAGAAATTTGAGTATGAATCACTTAAATACACGATACAACTGGGAAAATTTTTAGAAATTTTGGTAGCACGCCGTTTGAAAATAGAGCATTTTCGCAAAAATACTTGTATAAAAAAAACTTGATTGATTTTTAGATTAACAGTTTGTCCACAATTAACAACTCAAATAGTCCGGTATGATCAAGACATAAAATTGAAGTGTAACTTTCAATCATTTAAGAGATAGAATAGTCATACAATGCAAAATGAATGACAAAGATAACCTTAGCAATTAAGCACACAAACAAGAAAACTGGTCATTTAAATGATTTAAATGACATAAAAACAAGGCTAGACCATAAATATATACAAACCATAACAATTGAGACATATCATAAGACCCGTGGAAGATTTGAGTTTAAAGCACATGACATATGATAACAAATAGTTGGTTTGAGCACAAACACAGTCTAACTAGTTCGCATGCATTTTCATATGAAGTTATTGAACCAGTTATGCTATTTAAAATTATATGTATATAATAAACATATATCCCCCTTAGGATGTTGTCAAGAAATACTGGGGACGTGCTTGCTAAAAAAGAAACTTTAATTTAATGCAAGCAATCACAGATTTTTTGGTTTATCATTTAAGCACACAAAATATAATCAGAAAAATATAAACATGTAAATCCTAAGAATATAGCAGATTCAAAACAAGGATCATATGGCAAAATAAATGACTGTGGAAAAAATAAACATTATGTTTCAAATTAAAATTTTCAATAATATCATTTCATTTCAAGCATATGCCACATAGAGTTCAAACCAGATCTAAGCTGAAAATATTGGTGAGCATAACATGATAGGAATTTTTGTTTAGATGCTCCCCCTTTCAATTTGAATGATAGCTTAGATGCTTTTAAGTGCTTATACATATCAAAAATTATTTTCATTTAATAGGCCAAGTAGTATAAGCAACTATTTTGCATTCCTTAAACTAACTATACTGAATATCTATCAACTATATTTATCCTCATCAATATAGTTGTCCCTATAAACCATAGATGCATCATAGAATGTATATTAAGGCATGTTATGTAGGTCATGACCCAAGTACACTCCATTATATAGGGATGGGTCTTAGCCTTTCTAAACATTTGATGATTATGTTCGGATGAAATTTAATATTAAATTAGTTTTCACTCATCCTTTAAAAAAAGTTTTATCATTTATTTCAACAAAATCATCTTTGTACAAGGTTTTATTTGGTAAAAATCTACTGAAATTTTGGCAGCATGTCGTCTGTTAATTGGAAATTTTCCCATAAAACCAGTACCTAATAAATCCAAGCAAGCAATATATAATTCAATTTAAGCATGAAAGAACCTATTGTTGACCCTATGGGTCATTCCCAGCTTTGATAATGAAAAATACTCCTTGTATTTGATTGCTTTCAAGTTTGTGTGTAGGTTCTTATTAGCAAGTTCATATTTGATGGCACGGGAAAGCTCGAAGCCTGAAAACCCTAGAGATTAGTTGATGTTGTAATTTATATTATCATTCAATTCGGGTCTGTAATAGTAAATAGGAAAAATGTCTATAATATTTAATGCATATCATGCATGTAGGAACTATAAAGCTCAAGACCTTAGAGACCTTAGGGATTAGTCGACCGACGCCGGATTTTTGAGACTATCTCAAATCGACCTTAGAAAAGACCCTAGGTCTTGCATAATTACTTTAGTAAGTCCCTGACATCACTTTTCATATTAGGGGAATCAAATCAAGGCTAAAATGAACTTTAAATTGAAATGTTGAGGGGGCTCGGGTGATCGAACCCAAGCTATGTAAAATGGCTTGGGCGACCGAACAAGGCAATATGTTGACTTTATGTTCGGGCACCCGAACTTGATTTGAGCGTATCTCCCTCGTGCACCGAACTTATAGTTTTTACATCATTGACGTGCATTAATTATATTGTGCTGAACTGGTGCACATACCTGCTTGTGTAAGAAGCGTATTTCTGTGTACAAATTTTATATCATTTGTTGTATTCCAGGTGTGGGCCTGAAGAGGGAGACTAGCCTTGTAGAATAGTCCCAGACTGGCTTAGACCTAGTTAAGAAAGTTAGGTGCGCCATCCTGGTAAGACGTGTTGGTTGAGGTCATCCCCTTTAATTAACCTAGCTGTAACCGGTGTCGCTTCACCCGTTAAGTGAGCTTTAGTGGAATCCTTGGGCTTGTGAGCTAGAGGCAGGGACATAGGCACAGTTGGCCAAACCCCAATAACATTTCTTGTGTGTGCTTTTAATTTCCACATTTTAAATTCCAGCACATGAATGTTTATATTTTACTATTGTGAATGATTAGGTTTATAATTGCATAGACGGACCCTAGGTTGAGTAATACTGTTGCTAAACCGATTGACCTAGGCGATAATTTTTAAATACTCAATTCACCCCCCCTCTTGGGAATACACCAAAGCCAACACCTATAATCCACTACCAGCATGCAATTCACACAAACTACATCTGCCATGCAGGAGACATTCAATACAAGCATGCAATCAAGTAGTATAATCAACTTAAGATATTCAATATAGATCAATAGTAGTTCGAGTTAGAAAAGGGCATAAACTATCCATCAAGGAAATTTTAACCATTTATTGAATCATGGATAGTGTTGCAATGCTATACACATATAGGCATATAGGCATAAACCATATAAGAATATGACAGCATTTTAATTTAATAGTCATGATAGATGAATGCTTCCCCTGAGTTATGCACTTTAATCATTTTATGTATTTTCTTAGTATTCAAGTTCTTTAGCCATGTGTTTTAAGATTTTCAATGGTTTAGAATTGACTAGGAATGCATAGGCTTATCGGACGAAAAAGTCACAATTGGTATTTTTCATAAACATAAGCCTACTTTGCCTCTTTTCTTATGGATCTCAATACGTGTGAGAGGCCCAAGTTCAAATGGCTTTTCATTTTTAATGTTCGTGCATAGATTTCTCAGACATTTGCAATTCCATATATGTTGAAACCTATAGCAATTATGTTAGCCATTTCAAATGATTTAATTTTAAAACTTGAGGGCTTTGTTTGAGCTATAGAGAATAAATACTCTTGGATAATAAGATTATCATTAAGCTTAGAAGAGTATTTAGGTGAAGTAGGACATTGCATAGTATAAGCAGGCTGGAAGGTAAGTCCTAGTTATTTAGGTAAAGAACATTTAGGAGTATATAGATATTTGAAGAATGATGCTCTTTTGAAAATAGAAAGTATCCTTTAGATATGATCACAATCAAGAGCAATGATACGCATCAAGTTATAGGAAGAGTCTTTGCCAAAAATGATCATGAAAGGGCAAAGAAGTCCAATGGAAAAGCTACTGAACCAAGATTAAAGGATTTTTATATTTTAAGCTCAATGGGAATATTTTAAATTATGAGTTTGATTCTCTTAGTGGATGCCTCTAATTTTGATTACGAGAAGGATGTCTTTTAATTTGCACTTGTATAATAGGAATTTATGATCATTAGTGCTTAAACCTAGAGTGATGACAAGATTTTGATTTAGGCTTTTCATATTCAAAAATGAGTTTAGGGTATAATGAAATATGATATAAGATGGATCCCTAAACTCAATATTTTGCAATGGATAATTGACCGGTGCAAATTGCAAGTGTACAGTATCGTAGTTTTATAATATAATGATGTGTAGAGTATCGTCCTCAGGGATTGATGTCTTAATTTTACCAAGTACCGAAATTTTACTAACCTTGATTTTATTTAGAAAAATTAACAATTTTAGACTGCAAAATTTAAACAAAGCTACTTTAAATAAACTATTCAGGAGAATTTAAAACTGAATACCGCATGTCAAATTGATGATGGTGAAAACTTCTAGGAAACCGATTTCACCTAGTTTCTCACTATGCTTTACTCATTTAGTTAATTTAACTTCGTTTTCTCTGTTTGTTAGCAAATCGCCAATTTTTCCAAAAGCCTCTTTCGATAGTCAATCGGAACCTATTCTTGTTTATTATTTAAGATAAGAGTATGCAAATTAATAACGCAAGAACGCAGTAAGACCCTTGATTTTTTTTGCTACGTAGGTTCATACAAGTCTTTCGATCTCTATATTTACCTACGCTGAATTATCCAAGATCTATCCTATAATCCCCCCTTTCGGTAGCAAATCACAAGACTAAAATCATTTAATTAATGGCCAGTTAATTAAAAGCATTAGGCACAGAATAACTCAAACAAACATTAATGAAAACTATTTCAGATTAGCATCAAAGAGCAAGCATAGTTTGAAATTGACTACATCGTTTTCCTAGAATTCAAAAATTTAGTTCATTCCTAAAATAAAATCCAACATAACAGATTTCACCATATTTTCTTCAATTTGGAGCGTACGGAAAATATCAACACTCGCCGCACCGCCGTCGCGCGTCACGAACACCCCGAACACCGCCGTTGTTCGCCACTTTTCGATTCTGAAAAGATAGTATTTTTACGTGCTTCCAACTCTCCTTTGCTAGCTGTGTATGTATCTTCACAGCACCCCCAAAAGAAAACCACAAGAAAGTTCTCCAAAAAATAATTTTTCCAAAAAACCCTATGTGCTTTGGCCTCCCTTCTCTTTCTCCCCAAGAAAAATCCTTTTCTTTTTTTTCCTATGGCACGGCCTCTCTCCCTACAGCCCCAGCGTACGCTGCTCTTATCTCCTCTCCTCTTGCACACGGCTCCTACACAAGGAAACCTCCTTTGACTTTTCCTTTTTCAATCCTTTCCTTTTGCTTTTCTTTCCATTCTTTTTTCTTCTTGCCATTCTTTTTTCTTTCCATTATATACCCAGTGCACACTGCCCTTATGAGATGACCCAGCTGCATGGCTGGGTCACATCTCATTTTTTGATATTTTTTTTCTTTTTTTTTTTCAAAGGTACATGAACTGCCCGCCTCTTTTGAGCCCACTTTTGACCCTCTTAAAGCTCGTAACTCTCAAAGATTAAAACATAAAAGATGTAGAGCTCTTTTTCAGCTTTTTCTAGAATTTTGAATCATCTCAATCGGAGCTCGTATAAGAAAGTTACGCCAAGATTACGAAAAATTGTCGAAAAAATCCATAAAACGGCGTATGCTAACTTCACGTCCGATTTCGGCCTTGATTCTGCCAGTATTTTGCAAAACACAAAACACAAAAATTGTAGATTGTTTTCTTATCTTTCTACAGCATCTTGAATCATCTGAATCAGATATTATATGAGAGAGTTATGCATAGATTGAAAAGTATTGTCGGTTTTTTTTTTAGCTTCCAACAGTTGCTCTGCAATAAAAAACACCAAAATTTCATACATTACTCAATAAAACCCAAATTTTATAAATAGAATACAATGTTAGAATATTGAGAGTAATTATGCATTTAAATACAAAATATCATTTGCAATGCATGAATTAAAGCACCTAATTACGTAATTTAAGCGCGTAATCAATAATAGTGGCTTAACTTATGGTGTTTTATATTCAAATACTGAGTTAAGCATTTGAAATTATTTACTAGGCAAAGATGTCATATCCAATTAGAAGTGGATGCAGACACTATGATTATATATCTTAACCCCAAACCACTCCCTAGGCCTACAGTCATCACAACCCCTAAACCTAGGAACTAAAGGAAGATTAAAATATTTAGGTAATTTCTATTAGAATCCGATCTTCCTTAGTGAAAACTAAGGTGTAGTCCCAAGAGGGGGGTGAATTGGATTTAAAAATTTTCTCTTAATTCCTTTTAAAACTCCTTAGCCCCTTTTGTTTCTTTTATTCAATTCTTGACTTCTTTGTTTGATTTAACAATCTCACAAGAACTTAGTTCTTTTTATACAATCCGCAACACAATTAAACAAACAATCAATCACACCAAACTTTAAAACCAATCAATCAAATCCACAAAAGGATTCAATCAAGACGGTTAGTTTGTTTGCAGCCCCGTAATGAATGAAATTTTGAATCAAGCCTTGTGGTTAAATGCAATATAAAATCCAATACTTTTTCCAAAAGCTTAGATGTTAAATAAACTTTCAGTTAAAGAGTCTTTAGGTGTTTCACCAATCAACGTACTCCCTTATAGTTTCCAAAAAATATGGATTAGCCAACGTACTCTCTTTCGGTTTCCGTAATCCCAAAAACTAATTAATCCTAAGTTTATTTAATATCTAATTCACGTAGTATATATGATTTAGAAACTTAAAACATCCATGCAGTTTTTATATGTTGAAAGTAAAGAGTAAGGGAAAGAGAGAGTGAGACCACGATTTTTACGAAGTTTGGCTTATCCCCAACCTACGTCCTCGCCTTTGGAAAACCACCAAAGGATTCACTAAACTAGTTCCCTTTCCGGGTGGAACAACACCAATTATACACTCCTTCAGTAGGCTAGAGCCCGCCTTTCCAAGTGATATGACCTTACTCGGCACCTCTTCAATTAGGCTAGACACACTTAGCCAACGATCCAAACATCTTGGAATCATAAAAAATAATGCAAGAATACAAAAGAGTAGTTGCGTACAAGAACACTCTCAAATAGAGTAGATAAGTACAAATTCAGCACTATGTACTTCAACAATTTAAATACCAATATGAAACAGAATTGAAGCTCAAGTGTAGAGATCACCAAGGGTTCTTTTGTGATTGAAAAAACTCAGTATGAGAACCATAGGTTGATGTTTCAGCAGCAATTCAGATGATTTCCCCCAGCAAAAGTATGAGCAATAGAGAACTTTGAGAAAGATTGAGAGATTGAATGCAAGTTTGCTGTGTAATTGCTTGGTTATTAATTTCTTGGGATTAAGGTAGTATTTATGGAATTTTTAGGACTAGTTACTTTATTCCCTAAGTTACTTGGAGTGTTCACTGAGTTTTTATAACGTTCATATTTGAAAAACTAATTTTTAGAAATTTCCCGTTAAGTTCAAAAATTCAAATTCCCGTAGAGTGAGTTGGCTGGACAGGTGACTGGTAGTGTATTTCACAGGGCCAGTTGGCTGGGTAGGCGGCTGATACCTTTCTCTCTGTTCATAATTTAACCCAAATAAATGTCAGTCGGCTGACTGGACACAGTTCAAAAATGTCAGTCGGTTGGGCTTGTCAATTGGTTGACTATTTCTAGTTCCAACTGTCAGTTGGCTGGCAGTTATTCATTCTGATGTTTTTTTGTTAGTCGGCTAAGTAAACCAAGTGTAATCTGGTTAATCGGCTGACCAATCATTTTTCTGGTTTTTCATTTTTAGTTTTTCAAAATTAGTTTCTCTCTCTCGCTTTAATCTTTCATAAAACAATTTTCAGGTTGTTAAAATAGGTCTTTAAGTCCATAAATATACCCTAATGAGCTTCAACAATATTTGAAAAGATATTTAAACATTAAAACACTTCCATAAAAACTTCTAAAACTTTGAACTTTCTTGGCGCTTGAGTCTTCATGCTTGTCTTTTTTTTTTTTTTATCTTTTTTTTTGCTTTGCTTTCTTTTGCCACTCTTGTTTTTCTTTAAGCTTTGATATACTTTCAAGCTCTCTCTCATATACTTTAAGATTTAAAATGTTACCTTTCATTTTCATGCTTGATCCTTGTGAGTCATGAAATATCATTATTATGTTAAGTTTCACTTGTTTGTTAGCATCAAAACAAGATTTTAAGCCTTGTTAGGCCAACACTTAGATCCTATAGGGTTTTCTTTCATGATAACCCACATCATTTCTTTGTTTAAGCCTCTTACATCTTTAAGTGGATAACTCTATTGAATGTGCCCTTTCTTTCCAATGTATAAACAAGTTTTATATGCTCGTGAAAGATTATGCTTATTTATGCTGGTTTTACTCATCGAGGCATTACTGTAGGTTTGATAAACAAAACATGAACCCTTTCTTTCCAATGTATAAACAAGTTTTATATGCTTGTGATAGACAGTTGATTTTCAAAACCTTCACAACCTTTTTCTTTTCAAGGATAGAATGATAGTCTTTTAGTTCTTCTAATTGTATTGCTACCATTTTCTTTCCATTTTTCAAAAGTGTTTTCTGTTTGTTCATCCTAACTAGAAGCTTATGCATTTTCAATAAAGCATTTTCTAGTTTTTCATTCAAAAACATGCTTCCATCAATAAATTCATTTTCAATAAAGCATTTTCTAGTTTTTCATTCAAAAACATGCTCCCATCAATAAATTCATGTTGTGATTCATTACAAAATTTAGCACAATAATTATCATATGAATCACTACATGAATTGTTTGCCAAAACATCACATGAATTATTAGATGATTCATCACCAGATATGTTACAATATTTGTAATCAGAATCATTGCATGCAACATCAACAGTATAATCATAATTTTCAATAGATGATTCAATGCATAATTTATTCCCGTATTCTATATGAGAATCATCAGGTGTATCAATAACAGGATTATCACAATATTCAATATATGATTCAGCACATAAAGCAACATAGCATTCAACACATGAATCATTAATCGAGCTAGAGTGAGAATCATATACCTCATGTTCTGTGAGTGCACTAACCCCATGATTTACCACTTCCAAATCACTTGAGTTTGACACTATCGAAGTGGTGGTCTCCTTCTCCTAGGACTTTCCATATTTCTTTTCAAGCTTCTCCGAGATATCCCTCGCATTTTTACGTGCCATAATTTCATAAAAAATATGAGAATCTACAACACAATATAAAATCTCCATGGCATATGAATTTGCATGCACTAAAGTAGTATCATTTTCATTCGTTTGCATACAAGTTCCTCTAACAATCACTTGCCAAGCCCTCCAATTTATTGATTCTATAAAAACGCTCATTCTAATTTTCCAATGGGTGTAGTTTACACCACAAAACAATGGAGGGCTAGTAGGTAATTGTCCTTCATTGAATTGGATATACCAAATTGAGCCATTGCGATCTTTTGCAAAAACATTTAAGTCTAGTGCAACGAGGCTCTGATACCAATTGTTAGCTTTGGTGTATTCCCAAGAGGGGGGGGGGTGAATTGGAATTTTAAAACTTATTCCTAGTTAAACTAGATGTTAGCAATATTTTGCAACCTAGTGTCTTTCTGTGCAATTCCAAATGCGCAGATAAATATACAACAACAACAAAACCAAGCTTTAGTCCCACTAATTGGGGTCAACTATATGAATCCTTTTCCGCCAATTTATGCGATCATTGATCATTTATTTTGATAGATTCAAGGATATTAAATCCTTACTCACTATCTTCACCCAAGTTATTTTAGGTCTACCCCTACCCCTTCTACTGCACCTCACAGTAACTAAGTCACTCTTCCTCAAAGGTGCACTATAAGGCTTACGTTGCAAGTGTCCATACCATCTAATTCGTCCCTCCCTTATCTTATCTTCTATAGGAGCTACACTTAACTTATCGCGAATATGCTCATTCCTTAATTTATCTTTCAATGTTATACTACTCATCCATATAAGCATTCTCATCTAAGCAACTTTTACATTTTGGATATTATGTTTCTTCGTGGCCCAACATTCCGATCCATATAGCATAACTAGTCTTATAGTTGTCCTATAAAACTTCCCTTTCAATTTTAAGGGTATTCTATGATCACATAACACAAAGCACTTCTCCATTTTAACCAACATGCTTTAACTCTATGCATTACATCATCTTCAATTTCTCCTTCAGCTTGCATAATAGATCCAAGGTATCGAAATCTACAATTGCTATTTATTTCTTCATCATCAAGTTTAACTTTGTCTCCAATATTCCTCCTATCATTACTAAAATTACATTTCATATATTCTGTTTTATTTTTACTTATCCTAAATCCTCTAGATTCCAAAGCTTCTTTCCATAATTCTAACCCAGCCTCTACTCTGTCCCTAGTTTGGTCAATTAATACAATATCATCTGCAAACAACATACACCATGGAACCTCCTTTTCAATACTCTTAGTCAATTGGTCCATCACTAAAGAAAAAAATAAGGACTCAAAGCAGATCCTTGATGCACACCTATGGTAATTGCAAATTCTCTAGTTTCTCCATCTATAGTCCTTACACTAGTCATTACCCCATCGTACATATCCTTAATGACATTAGTATACCTACAACATACACCTTTTTTTTTTCTTCTAAAACCCACCATAGAACTTCCCTAGGTATCCTATCATATGCTTTCTCAAGGTCAATAAATATCATATTATTGGGGTTCCGTCAACTGTGCCTACCTCCTCGCCTCAAGCTCATAAGCAGGAGGATTCCACTAATGCTCACTTAACAGGTGGAGTGGCACTGGTTACAACTAGGTCAATTAACGGGGTTGCCCTCAACCTACACCTTACCAGGATGGTGCATCTAGCTTTCCTAACCGGATCTAAGCCAATCCAGAACTATTCAACAACGCTAGTCTTCCTCTTTAAGTCCACGCTTGGAGTACAACGAATTTAAAACTTTACATACAAACAAATGCTTCTTACACATGCATATATGTACCAATATAATCAACAAACTACCGAGTGATAAGATATGATAAGCTCAATGTAGTCTTAATGTCTACTCTCAAAGATTAATGCAAGTAGCAATCAGTACATAAGAGTGTGTATGTGAGGATCTTTGTATCAAGATAATAATATAATCACAATGTAGCAACAAAGATCTCAAGCACACTTCAAATATCTTTAACAAATATTTTTCTCAAAATAAATCACAAGAGATATTTAAAATCGGTTTGTAAAATAGTATTTTACAAACAAAACGCAATATGAACTCTTAAAATACTGCAATAAATATGCAAAAATCAAAAGCTCAAGGAAGTTTTCCTATGGAGACTTATTTGCGAAGCCCTCTAGAAAAACTTGAAGATTAGTCACTACAAAAAATAAATCTCAATCAAAACAAGCAAGTGAGAGTTTAAGATTAGTGAGATAAAGACAAGAATATTCTTACTAAGAAGTATTTGCAATATGGATGAGTAAGAATGTGAGTATGAAGCTTGAATATGAAAAATAGGCCTTTTGAAATTCTGAGGGTATTTGCTAATTATGTTTGCTAATCTCTCACTAATCTTTGCAAATGAGGGTGTATATATAGACACCCCTGAATTTTTTTACCGTTTGGGACCTATTTATCATTTTTTGAAATGTTTAAATAAGGTTCATGAAAAATAATAGCATTTTGACCTCGGTAAAATTCGAGCAACCCGAGAGGGTCAGTTGGCCATCTTGATGGTTCAGTCAACCGTGGTACTCAGTTCAATCGACTAGGGAGAATTTGAACTACGAGTTCAGTCGACCATTCATAGGGTGTTTTCCAAATCTCCGAGATTCAGTCGACCATTTTGGGTTTGGATTACCGAACTTTGGTGTTTGGTTGACCAGACAATTTTTGAACTAGAGGTTTCGTTGACTAGGGCGTTTGAATCTCCCCACGTGTCGGTTTAGTTGACCAAAGCGTTGTAGCTCATTTAAGGTTGGTCGACCGATGGGTCGGTTGACCGAACATGCCATTTTTGTGCATTTTAGTTCAAATTTAAATTAGAAGTTCCCCTTGATAGCATATGTGATAATAGGGACTTTTTGAAGTGCTAGTGCAAAGACCTAGGGTCTTTTCTAAGGTTTTTTTCCTCATGCCAAAAAATCTGGCGTCGGTCGATATTGACTTGATAGGTCACACCTAGTTTTGATCATGACAATTACTCTTGGTACTAATGATTGTACTAAGGCTTGCATGCAGGTTCACCTTGCACGTGTACTCGAATTGAAAGACATATCATGACGACGTGCGGTGTTCGTGCCGATGAATGAAGTAGTTTGTGTTGTATTTGTAATTCTTTTTCACTTTCTTCATTCTGAGATGTAATATTATTATGGATTGTACACTCTTATGGCTTGTAATAATTTGCATCATGCATGATAGGCAGGTATGCTTAAATAGACCCTAGTTGGACCTTAGGTACCTACACATATTACATATAGTCCCCAAAATCACTTATTATATCTGGGGAATTAAATAAGGAAAAATAGGACTTTAATTGAAAAACTTGAGAGAGTCTCGGCGACTGAACTTGTGGCATTTAAAATGCCTCGCGCGACTGAATCCTGGACAGGTCAACTTGTTGACTTTTGTTTAGTTGACCGAACCAATTTGAACATATCTTTCTTGGTCACTCGAACTCATCTCAGCGTGCTTTTCACCAACTTGGGTGCCCAAATGTTGGTGTTCAAAAAGGCCTCAAGTGACTGAAGTGGACCGATCAGTTAACTGAACTTAGTTTCAGGCATTTGAACCTCGAACAGAATGCTTTTAACTTTTGTTCAGCCAACCGACCCTGACTTTGGGTACCCGAACAATTAAAAATTGATTTTTTGATTGAGTCTATTTGGGCACCCGAACGTCAGATCGGGCGCCCGAATCTCTCGGGTTAAATTAATTTTTACTGAAATTAAAAGGGGTAGATTGGGTTAATTTTTCTAAACTTGTTTTAAAATTTTCTAATTATCTCCATTGAGTCTGCAACGGTCAAAAATTTTCCCTTGCCTATATATATATATATATATATATATATATATATATATATTCATTTGCAATAATTAGCAAGGATTAGAAAATTGATTAGGGCCAAAATTCTCTCAAAATCAAAAAGCCTCTTTTAGCCTATACTACTCCCAAACACTCATACACTCCATTCTCCTTGATCTTTTAAGTGTTGAGAATATTTTTAAAGTTATTGTGCTTAATCTTACCAGCTAGTACTCTCATTTGCTATATTGTTTGGTTGATTTTATTTGAGAGTATAACATTAAGTTCTTCTACCGATTTTATTTGATATATCTTGTGTGGGAAGACTTAGAAGGTTATGGTTCTTGCATTGTCATTGCAAGACACCTAAGCCTATATTTTGTGTGCAAAATCATTTTCAAAGCTTGTATTCAAACACTTCTTGTGCTTAGTATATTGAGAACATCTTGTTGAGTTTGTTTGAATCATCTTGCCATATTTTTTTGAGTGTTTAGCACACATTAAAGCACTAAGCATATTTACATATCATTCTTGCTTGCATTATTGCTTTAACTATATTGGTGTACATATCTGCTTGTGAAGAAGCATATTTCTGCATACAAATATTTATATCATTGGTTGTATTCTAGGTGTAGGCCTGAAGAGGGAAACTAGCCTTGGTAAGTAGTCCCGGATATGCTTAGACCCGGTTAGGAAAGTTAGGTGCACCATCCTGGTAAGGTGTAGGTTGAGGTCAGCCTCGCTAATTGACCTAGTTGTAACCGGTGTTGCTTCACCCGTTTAAGTGAGCCGTAGTGGAATCCTTATGCTGGTGTAGTCAAGGCAGGAACATAGGCAATTTGGCCGAACCTCGATAACATATTGCATGTACTGTTTACCTTGCCACACTTTACTATTATTGCACGTGTATGTTTATTTATTGATTGCATAGACTAACCCTAGGTTGTGTAATACTATTATTAAACAGATTGACCTAGGCGATAATTTTTAAATACCCAATTCACCCCCCTCTTGGGGTTGCACCAAAACTAACAATTGGTAACAGAGCCTCGTTACTTAGACTTAACAGTTAATTAGTAAAAAGATCATGATGGCTCATGTTGGTGCATCCCCTTCATGTGAAGGAAGGTTAGTCACGAATCCTCCAGTATTTAGCAGTGAAAATTTCACTGTATGGAAATTTAGGATGACAGTATTTGTTAAAGCTTTAAGTTGGAGGTTCTAGGAGGTTATTGCACAAGGAGATAGTATTCCAATAAAAATCATTGATGGTGTTGATGTTCCTAAATCTAAATTTGAGCTGAATGACAATGATAGGAACTTAGTGCAAATAAATTTTGATACTATGAATACCTTACTACATGGTTTAGATTCTAATGTTTTATATGAGGTTATGGCATGGAGCAGTGCTAAGGAGATATAGGAGGAACTTGAAAGGAGATATGGATCATCCATGCAAAATAAAGTGATCACTCCTTGTGACTCAAGCTCTACGGATCTTGAAGGAGGTAACCTATGCTTTGTTGCTTTGACTAATGATGAGGTAATCTCGACTCCTTCTATTTTATTAGATAAATTTGGTAATGATTCATGTGATGAATCGAATGATGTATCTGATACTGAATTATATGATAGTTCTGATAGTGAGAGCATGCCTACTTATGAAGAACTGCAAATTGAATATGTTGGAATTCATAAGTTACTTGTTAAATTTAATAAGAAATATACTGTTTTGGAAAACAAGTATTAAGCATGCATGAAAGAATGTGAATCTAAAGTTCTTGCTGAAAGAGAAAATGACCTGAAAATCAAAAGATTAGCGAGCAAGAATAAATCATTAGAAAAAGAAATGACTATCTTGAAATCTAAAATTTCTAATGATAATAATAAAGATCTTTTGAGTGGAAAACTTGAACAAAAAGCAAACAACATGACTAAAGATTTTATAAAATTACAAGATGTTTGCAAAGGTCTTAAAAACGTGATAATGCAAGAGCTAGAAAAGAAAATAGAAGACCAAACTAAGATCATCCACACGTTCACTAGAAGAAAGGAAAACTTTGATAAGTTGTTAGGTTCACAAAAATGACCTTAAATAAAGAAGGTATAGGTTTTAGTGGAATTGAAAATAGGAAAAGGAAGAACCTATACATGGGGTACTTTGTAAAAGAATCGAAACATTATGCTAGTACCTCCTCCAGTCCATATACTCACACCACATGCATCTTATGTAAAAAGATGGGGCATATAAAATTTGATTGCCTGTTTAAAAGGAAAGTTGTGAAACCCAAACGAGTCTGGAGAGTCAAAAAACCATATGAACCTAGCCCATCAAGAATCAAAGGTAGAAAAATGGTATGGGTTGTTAAGAAAACAAACCCCTTGAAATTCAAGGAAGAATTTACTCAAAAAGGAATTACATGATCACATAATTATTCCTTAGCATTTAGGATTAGTCATAGGGGGTAGTGTTCACTAAAGGCTTAGGAAGTGGTTCGGGCTGAAAATGTAAAATCTTAGTATATGTCCACTATTTAAAATTTTACATACTAAGTATTTTGAAAAATCAAGCCAATCTGCAAATCCAAGTATATAACCAATCTAAACTTAATGCATATATTCGTTGGTTGAAATATGAAATTATTGGATGCTTAAATAAAAATCCACTTCCAAATGGACAAGGCAATTGTGCCTGACATATTATTCTCAATGCTTGATTCATACTTGAATATACAAATTTTAAGTTAAGCATATATTGTCAATTGCACAAATTTGAGCTTTAGGGAATCCGTCTCGACATATATTATTTAAACCTAAACTCATTTTTGAATTTAAAAGTCTTGAACAAGTAGCAATCATTACTCTAGGTTAGAAGCACTAATGATCATTAGTCTCTATTCTAACTAGTGCTTACTTAAAAAAATCCTTCCATAATCAAAATTAGAGGCAACCACTAAGGGATTCTAGTTTCATTGATTAACCAAAATATTCCCTTTCGTGCTTAAAATATAAAAACTTCTAATTTTGGTTCACCGTATCCTCCACAGGGAATCCTTACCAAACCACGATCATATTTGGTAAGGTTTCACCTATTCCTTGGTGCGTATCCTTGCTTTGCGATCATACTTAAAGGATACTTTCCAATCACCAAAGAGCTACAGTCAAAATTCACATACTCTTTAGTGCTCTTTGCCAAAATAGTTAGGACAATGTCTTAAGGCTTCTTATCCTGGAAAATGTCCTGCCTATCCTAAATACTCTTCTGTACCCATTAGTGATTTAATTTTCAAAGAATATTTACTCAAACTTCTTTCACAAGCTCTCAAAATTTAATTCAAAACCTTTAGAGCTTCATCTTTGTGAATTAAGTTGAATGGCTAACATGATTGGTTTAGGTTTCAACATATATGAAAATGCAAAGTTTCAAGAAACCTATGCATGATTCTTAAAGTTTAATGCCAATTGAACTTGTGCCTCTCACTCATTAGGATTCTTAAAGAAAAGAGGCAATGTAGGCTTAGTTCATTTAAAGATATACTTATTATGACTTTTTAGTCCTCTAAGCCGAAGCATGATAAGCCAAGATTAAATCACAAAAAGTCTAAAACACTTGGCTAAGTAATTAGATAATGAAAAAGGCATAAAATGAGCTGAGTGCATAACTTAGGGGGAGCATTAAACTTTCATGACTACTAAATTAAAATGATCTCATAATCATAGTTTACATGCCTTAATGAATAATAATAATCCACTGAACTCAATTTTATCCTCTGTTCTTTACTATTTATATTTTTTTGATGGATAGATTATATTTATGAATTGATAATTGCTACTTGATTGCATGTTTAGTCTAGAATGCCTCCTGCATGGCTGATGTAGTGATTAAGAATTGCCTTTTGGTAGAATTAGGTTCTCGTATGCTCAAAACTCTTGATATACTGCTTGTTTGAGAATCCTTTTGTGCAGGTTAATTTGGGAAATGCTCGGTTTACATATGACATGCTGCCGAATTTTTTTGAAGATATTTTCCCAAAAATGTTGAAATATTTTTCAAAATTGAAAATATATGTGCATGCAAAATTTGGTTTTGGAATTTAAAATATCTACACTTAGCTCATTTTAAAACTTAAGTCTTCTAGAGATGCTTGTGGATATATATTTGAATGCTTTGAAATTGGTAAGTTTTTATGGATGAGTCATATTTTCAAACAAAATGCTGTTGAAATTTTTCAAAATCATTGCACATATTCTATATCTTTTCTAAGCGATGAATATCTTAAAACTTGAGTGGTGCTTCTAAAATAATACTTGCATTGTGCTCAAGATAATTTTTAAAGAAAATGCTTATTCTTAGGGGGCATACGGTTCTAAGAAAAAGAAATGTATTTTGTACTAAAATTCTATATCTTGTGGAAATACATTAACAACTAGTATAAATGTGCATTTTTGTAAAGTTTTAATTGTTATCATAGCAAGATAACAAGTGGTATCATTTTTCTTATAACTAGTGGTTTCTAACAATTGGCGTCATATTTTTCTACCATGTAGTTATAACAATTGGTATCAGTCCCACATATCTTCTCTTGTTTTATACCTTGTGGGAAAGCATATTTTTGCAAGCAAGCGAAAAAAAAAGATGATTATGATAAATTAAATTTTATAATCCTTTTGAAAGGATGAGTGAAAGCCAAATGAAAAATTAATTTTCATCTTTACAAAATCATAAATTGAGGGAGAATAGGAAATTTAAAATGCTAAGTCCTTTGTGCTGCATGACAATATTAGCCTTTGACTTATGTACTGTTTGAGTTGAATGGTTGAAATGTGCTATATATTGTTTGTTGAAACTCAAAAAATGTCACTTAGGCACAAAGTTACTTTTGGAATGGTCTGTTTTCAAACAGCATGCTGCCAAATTTTTTAGAAATCCTCCCATATTCCTTTTGTTTATAAATGATTTCCTTTTCCTTCTTGCTTGATTGCTTAGCCCTTTTCGCAATTGCCAAAAGGGGGAGAAAAGGCAAAATTGGGTACATTGATAAATTTAAATTTAATTACCTACTAATAAATTATTTAAATTGAGTTTTAATTGTATTTATGCATAAAGTCAGGGGCAAAGAGGCAAAACTGGGTACATTGATAAGTTTAAATTTAAATTACCCATTGACAACTTATTAAAATTGAGCTTTAATTATCTTTATGCATAAAGTCAGGGGGAGCCTTTCTTGATTGTACCCACTTTTGCATAAAGTATTTGTCATCATAAAAAAGGGGGAGATTGTTGACTTGATAGGTCACACCCAGTTTTGATAATGACAAATACTCTTGGTACTAATGGTTCTACTAAGGCTCACATATAGGTTCACCTTGCGTGCGTACTCGAACTGAAAGACATATCATGATGGCGGGCGGTGTTTGTGCTGATGAATGAAGTAGTTTATGTTGTATTTGTAATTCTTTTTCACTTTCTTCATTTTGGGATGCAATATTATTATGGACTGTACACTACTATGACTTGTAATAATTTGCATCATGCATGATAGGTAGGTATGCTCAAGTAGACCCTAGTTTGTACCTTAGGTACCTACACTTAGTGCACATAGTCCCCAACATTAGTTATTATATCTGGGGAATTAAATAAGGCAAAATTGGACTTTCATTGAAAAACATGAGAGAGCTCGGGCGACCGAACCTGTGTTTAAAGCGCCTTGGGCGACAGAATCCTGGACAGGTCACCTTGTTGACTTTTTGTTCGATTGATCAAACCAATTTGAACGTATCTTCCTCGGTCACCCGAGCCTATGTCAGAGTGCTTTTCACCAACCCAAGCGCTTGAACCTTCACGTTTAAAAAGGCCTCGAGCAACCGAAGTGGACCGATCGGTTAACTGAACTTAGTTTCAGGCACCCGAACCTCGGACAGAATGCTTCTGACTTCTGTTTAGCCAACCGACCCTGACTTCGGGCACTCAAATTGTTAAAAATTGATTTTTTAACTGAGCTTATTTGGGCACCTGAACATTATACTGGGCACCCAAATCTCTCGGGTTAAATTAATTTTTACTGAAATTAAAAGGGGTAAACTAGGTTAATTTTTCTAAACTTGTTTTAAATGTTTCTAATTATCCCCTTTGAGTCACCAACGACCAAAAATTTCCCCTTGCCTATATATGTTCATTTGCAATAATTAGAAAGGATTAGCAAATTCATTAGGGCCAAAATTCTCTCAAAATCAAAAATCCTCTTTTAGCCTAAACTACTCCCAAACACTCATACACTCCATTGTTATGATCTTTTAAGTGTTATGAGTATTTCTAAAGTGATTTTGTTTAATCTTCCTAGCTAGTACTCTCATTTGCTATATTGTTTGGTTGATTTTATTTCAGGGTATAACATTAAGTTCTTCCATCGAATTTATTTGATAAATCTTGTGTGGGAAGACTTAGAAGGTTGTGGTTCTTGCGTTGTCATTGCAAGACACCTAAGCCTATATTTTGTGTGCAAAATCATTTTCGAAGTTTGCATTCAAACACACCTTGTGCTTAGTATATTAAGAACATCTTGTTGAGTTTTTTTGAATCATCTTGCTAAGCATATTTGAAACCTTGATATGATTTTTTGATATTCACATACTGTGTTTCAAATCTTGCTTAGATATACACTCTTGATCTAAGTTGATTATCTATACTTGTTTGAGTGTTTAGCACACATTAGAGCACTAAGCATATTTATGTATCATTCGTGCTTGCATTATTGCTTTAGCTATACTGGTGTATAGATGCTTGTGAAGAAGCGTATTTCTGTGTGCAAAACTTTATATCATTAGTTGTATTTCAGGCATGGGTCTGAAAAGGGAGACTAGCCCTGGTAAATAGTCCCGGATTGGTTTAGACTCGGTTAGGAAATCTAGGTGCACCATCTTGATAAATTATAGGCTGAGGTCAGCTTTGCTAATTGACCTGATTGTAACTAGCGCTACTCCACCCATTTAAGTGAGTCATAATGGAATCCTTGTGCTGGTGTAGCCAAGGCGGGGACGTAGGCAATTTGGTCGAACCTTGATAACATACTGCGTGTACTATTTACCTTTTTGCACTTTACTATTACTGCACGTGTATGTTTATTTATTGATTGCATAAACTAACCCTAGGTTGTTTAATACTGATATTAAACGGATTGACCTAGGCGATAATTTTTAAATACCCAATTCACCCCCTTTTGGGGTTGCACCGAAGCTAACAGTCGACCTTCGGTCGACCGAAGGGTGATCATTAAAGGTTTTTTTAAGGTCATGAGCTTATCTATCCTACCATTCAGGTAAGGCATTAGTTATTACAAATCCTTGAACTTAAATTATTACAGACCCAAAAATATTACAACAAATGATACATATGTCGGGTCTTCACAATTCTTCAAGTTGCTGCATGCTATCAATGTGATCTAGTTAGTATGGTCCTGCACACAAACTTGAAAGTCATCAAATACAAAAAGTATTTGTCATTATCAAAGCCGGAAATGACCTATAAGGTCAACACTTACCTATGACTTTCTAATTATGAACACGTTAAGCACTAAGTCTTCAAGCTTTTTCCAACTCTTGAGGTCCATCTCGACTTCAAGTCCGAATGAGCTTTGAACTTTTTCTTGTCTTCTTCCATTCAATGCTTATATTCTGATAAGCTTTCGTTTGATTGGCTTTAATAGTAAGCTTTCTCCCATGATAACCAAGTTAGCATTTTGATATTGAAACATTGTCACTTAACAATGCATGTAAAGGTATCCTTCATTTGTTTTCATCAAAACAAGATTAAAAAGTCATGTTAGGCCAACAATCTCCCCCTTTTTTATGATGACAAACGAGGAGCAAAGATGAGAGTTCCTTTAAAAATGCTCCTCCTTACAATAAGCATTCCTTTTAATATTTAAAGTATATGAAATCAACCACATATATCGAGCTCATGAACACACACAATCCATTTTAATTCAATATAGCATTATTATAGAAAAAAACTTAAAATATAGCGTTGTAGATGTAACTAGAGTAAGGGATAGAATTATAAAAATTAAGATGGTATTAGAACAAGAGATAATAAATATCATTAGTGCTTATGCTCCTCAAGTTGGCTTAGCAGAAGATCTTAAGAGACAATTTTGGGAAGATATGGATAGTATTATACAAGGCATACTAGGGACTGAGAAAATATTTATAGAAGGAGATCTGAATGGACACGTTGGAAGAGATAATAAAAATTATGAGAGGATACATAAAGGATATGGATATGGAGACAAAAATGAGTTTGGAGAGATGATCTTAGACTTTGCTATGCCATATGATTTTAGTATAATGAATACTTCCTTTAAGAAAAGAGAAGAACACTTAATAACCTTTAAAAGTGGACAAAATAGAAGTCAAATAGATTATTACTTTTTTAACTAGGAGGGTAGATCATTTATTATGCAAGGATTGTAAAGTTATTCCAGGTGAAAGCCTAACCACACAACATAGAGTCTTAGTGTTAAATATATGTATTAAAAAATGGAAGAAAAATGATAAAATAAACCAGTGTAGGAGAACTAGATGACGGAACCTAAAAGGAGATAATGTAATAAAATTTAAAGATAAAATGATCAAAGATAGGGATTGAACCTTAAAGGATGGGATAGATACAAATACTTTTTTGAATAGATTAGCTAGCTCTATTAAAAAGATAGCAAAAGAGATTTTAGGAGAATCAAGAGGAAGATTCTTGAATAGTAAAGAGAGTGGGTGGTGGGATAAAGATGTACAAAAAATCATAATGACAAAAAGAATTTTGTATAAAATGTGGCAAAAATGTTAAGAAAGAGATAACGTTGAAAAATATAAGGAGGCAAGAAAAGATGCAAAAAGGGTCTTTAGTGAAGCTAAATATAGATCATTTAATAGTTGTTATGATAGATTAGGTACAAAAGAAGGGGAAAGAGATATATTTAAACTTGCTAAAACTAGAGAAATGAAGAGCAAGGAGTTAGGAAATGTAAAATGTATAAAAAGTGAGGATGATGTAGTCTTGGTTAAGAACGAAGATATTAAAGAAAGATGGTGAAGTTACTTTAGTAAGTTGTTTAACGAAAACCAAATAGAAGGCTTAAACTTAGAATTGTCAAATGAGGAAAAGACTAAAAATATAAGATTTATTTGCAAAATTAGAGTTAATGAAGTTAAATTTGCACTAAAAAAGATGAAAAATGGGAAAGCTGTGGGATGAGATAACATCCCAATTGAAGTTTGGAAATGCTTGGGTGATAATGGAATTATATGGTTAACTAATTTATTTAATACAATTGTAAAAACTAAGAAAATGCCAGATGAATGGAGGAAAAGTACTTTAATACCTATATACAAAAATAAAGGAGATATTCAAAATTGTAATAACTATTGTGGAATTAAACTTATGAGTCATACGATGAAACTATGGGAAAGGGTAGTTGAACAAAGATTAAGGTTAGAAACAAAGATCTCAGAAAATCAATTGGTTTTATGCTTGGGAGATCTACCATAAAAGCTATTTATCTTTTAAGAAGATTAATGGAAAATTTTATGGAAAAAAAGAGGGACATGCATATGATATTTATTGACCTTGAGAAAGCATGTATGATAGGATACCTAGGGAAGTTTTATGGTGGGTTTTAGAAAACAAGGGTGTATGTTTTAGGTATATCGATGTCATTAAGGATATGTACGATGGAGTAATGACTAGTGTAAGGACTATAGATGGAGAAACTAGAGAATTTCCAATTGCCATAGGTGTACATCAAGGATCTGCTTTGAGTCCTTATCTTTTTGCTTTAGTGATGGACCAACTGACTAAGAGTATTTATAAGGAGGTTCAATGGTGTATGTTGTTTGCAGATGACATTGTATTAATTGACAAAACTAGGGATAGAGTAGAGGCTGAGTTAGAATTATAGAGAGAAGTTTTGGAATCTAGAGGCTTAAGGATAAGTATAAATAAAACAGAATATATGAAATGTAATTTTAGTAATGATAGGAGGAATATTGGAGACAAATTTAAACTTGATGATGAAAAAATAAATAACACTTGTAGATTTCGATACCTTAGATCTATTATGCAAGTTGAAGGAGAAATTGAAGATGATGTAATGCATAGAGTTAAAGCAGGTTGGTTAAAATGGAGAAGTGCTTCAAGTGTGCTACGTGATCGTAGAATACCCTTAAATTTGAAAGGGAAGTTTTATAGGACAGCTATAAGACCAGTTATGCTATATGGATTGGAATGTTGGGCGACGAAGAAACATAATATCCAAAAAGTAAAAGTTGTCAAGATGAGAACGCTTAGATGGATGAGTGGTATAACATTGAAAGATAAATTAAGGAATGAACATATTCGTGGTAAGTTAGGTGTAACTCCTATAGAAGATAAGATAAGGGAGGGACGAATCAGATGGTATTGACACTTACAACATAGGCCTTATAGTGCACTTGTGAGGAAGAGTGATTTAGTTACTGTGGGGGGCAGTAGAAGGTGTAGGGGTAGACCTAAAATAACTTGGGAGGATATAGTGAGTAAGGATTTAATATTGAAATTAGAATAGCTTCCCAAGAGGGGGGGTGATTTGAAATTTTAAAATTATTTCAATTTTAATTCTTTGTTTTATATCAACAATCACAACAAGTAAATACAAAAATAATTCAACAACAACCAATCAAGATAATCAAAAACTCGATTTTTGTATCAATAGTCCTGTAATAAATTGTAAAGCACGTTGAATTTATGTAAGCCCTGTGTTTATTCCAAACTCACAATTCTTCTTTGTGTTTAGCTTTTAAACAAACTTTCAGATTAATAAGTTTAGGATGATTAACCAACGTAGTCCCTTTCGGTTTCCGCAATCAATGCTGATCAAGCCAAAAAAAAATTATCCTCTGGTCTATTTAACAACTATACACTCAGAATTAATAATTTAAAGCATACACGTAGGTTGTAAGTATTGCTGAAAAAGTAAAGAGTAAGGAAGAAGAGAGACACAAGATTTTACGAGGTTCGGCTTATACCCAGTCTATGTCCTCGCCTCTGGCAAACCACCAAGGGATTCACTAATTTAGTTCCGTTGACGGGTGGAACAATACCAATTACAATCACTCCTTCCGTTAGGCTAGAACCTGCCTCTCCAAATGAAATTCCCTCGTTTGGTCCAACGATTCTACGACCCTAAATCATTTATAAACAAGAACGAATATAGAGAAGAGTTTGTGTACAAGGAAACACTCTCACAGCAGAGTAGGTTAGTAATACTTCAAAGTAATTCAAATATAAAAGAATTTGAAGCTCAATACTCAATTTAGATCACCAAGTATCTTCCAAAATTTGAAAGATTCTGACTTTGAAGGCTTTACTTTGGAGTTTGAATCAGTAGCAATTCAGTAGTTGAAAATGAATGAATATAAGAGAGTTTGAGAGCTTTTTTGAGAACTTTGATTGCTAGAAATTTCTTGGTGTATAAAATCTTTGAAGTTTAGGGCTATTTATAGATGTTTAAAAGTAATTTCTTACCCCTAAATTTTCTTTGAAGTAGTTTCCAAGTTTTTCAAAATAATAGTGTCCAAAAACTGCATTTAAAAAATATTACCGTTGAGAGTTTTTAAGCCAACGTTCGAGTGACAGTCGCCTACCACAACTTGGCAGTCGCCTGTCATAGAACAAACTCACAATACAGAACACTGACAGTCACCTGGGGTGACCACCTAGGCGCCTGGCTATGTTCAGATAGTCGCCTGGCATACTACTGTCTCTTTGAAAAATTATTCATTTAATTTGGCAGTCGCCTACCACAAGAGGACAGTCGCCTGGTCCTTCTGTTTTTCAAAAACTTTTATTTTTAGAAAACGTTTCTTTTCATTGATTTTAAAAACATTCTTTAGAGTTTCCTTAAAAAATATGTTTATGAGTTTCTTATGATTTTATGAGAGTTTCAAATCAGTTTATATTTGAAATTAATTTGAAGTACTTACATTCAAAACATCCTTAAAATTTTAATCCTTTGATCTTCAAGTAAGTTCTTGTTCTTCCATCATCTTTGAGTTTTCGATCTTTTCTTTGAGCTTTCATCAAGTTATCTTTAATCCTCATGCTCTTCAAGATCTTTTTTTAATCCATAAGCTTTATCATCCTTTTGAGCTTTGTCACAACCTTTAAGCTTTGTCTTTTTCCTGAAAAAACTTTCACTTGAACCACATTAAACATATCATGATTTGTTATCATCAAGACAAGAATTATAAGTCTTATTAGGCCAACAATCTCCCCCTTTTTGATGATGACAAATCGAGAGCAAAAATAATAAGAATTAATGCTCATGGCTCCCCCTTTCAACAAGCATTATACATTTTCATAGTTATAGTCATATGAATCCATGTTACTTGCAAAATAATCCATACAAGATATGATCCATGCAAGTTAATCCATAAATGATCCATACGTATTCCTAATTTTACAAACCATAGCATATTAGCATCACACATTTTTGCACTCCCTTCTCTCAAACATCTCCCCCTTTGGACATCAATCAAAAAGGAGAAGAGATAATACCAAAAAAAAATAGAGAAGTGCTGCAAAACATAGTACTTATAGAGCATAAAGAACATACTATCTGGTAAAGCATTAAAACTTTAAAAATGAAAAATAACACATAGATGAAACACATCAATCGGAGGCTTCCATAGACTCACTTTCATCGTCTTCTTATTGTTGTTCACCAGATTCATCATCACTTGATGTAGTAGAGCTGATATTCATTGGAGATTTGCCTTTAGAGGAGCTAGCCAAATTTTGTTCAATCTTGTCAACTCACTGAACAAGACCTGAACAATGAGTTTCTACAGTAGAAACCTTCTCCCTTAGAGTACCAAGTCCAGATTGTATTCCATCACTGAAGGTCATATAGTGATTAAAAAATGGAACAAACCAAGAAGGAGTTTTTGGGTCAAGTTGAACTGAAGATGCTAGTATGGAAAACTGAGGTGGTGGTGCAAATGATACATGACAATGTCCCTTATGAAACCATCCTTGAGGAGAATTCTTATATCCTATATGTTTAAGAATAGTATCAAAAAAGATATTGTAATGGGTTTTGCTAGTAAAGTTAAATGATGGTGTAAGAACATTGAAATGATCAAATACCATATTTAACATCCCAGTATATGGTAGAACAACACGGGGCCCATCAACTTTCATAATAATCCACTTGATAAGTAAGCTTGGAAGATCCAACTTTTTCCCTTTAAGAATACACCACATTACAAAACAATCTAGGAATGAAATATGATCATGAGAACCAGAACGTGGTAGGATATTGTATGTAACGATTTTGTGTAGGATTAGAGCTTGTAGGTTGAGTTGTTTGTAAAGAGGTGGATGCCCAAAATTAACAAATGTATCAGTTATAACTAGAGGCAAAAATTCCTATGGAGTGAGTCCCTGGGACATAACCCATTATTTCTCAACAATGTGGACTTAAAAATCTCTTGACTTGACTTGAAGAATTTTTCCCAAAGATATGGGAGTAAGATGAATATTTTGCCCTAGAAGATTTGTTTTGATCCCATTTTCACATCTTTCCATATTTGCATAGAAAATCCGAATCACGTTGGGTTAGTATCCTTTAACTTGATATGTAATAAACCGATCCCATCCAATCTCCTTAAAAAGTTCCATAATTTTAGGAAAATCTGTATTGAAGAATGTAACATCAAGAACTTTACCTAAAATGGGTTCAGCTTGAGATAAAAAGCCATAATGGTTGCAAATATTTTTCAATGAGGCTCGAGTGGTTATTCCTTTTGAGGTTTCTCCAAGTATTTGTTCTTTTGGATGACTTTTAGAATATTTCCATTCTTTAGGTAGTTCTAGATTTTCTACAATGTTTTCATTTGAAGTTTCATAAATATTTTCTTCCTTTATTTCAAGATCTTCTTCTTTTTGTGGAATATCTTCTTTTTCATAATTCTTAATTTTATTTTCATAAATGTTTGATTCATCAAATGTTATGTGTATTGATTCAATGATAGTAAGAGTTCTCCTATTATAAACCCTATAGGCTTTGCTATTTGTAGAGTAGCCTAAAAAGATACCTTCATTAGATTTTGCATCAAACTTTCCTAAATCATCTTTAGTGTTAAGGATGAAACATTTTAATACATGAAAGTAAGAGATATTAGGTTTTCTTCCTTTCCATCGTTCATATGGTGTTTTATCTATACTTGATCTTATAGATACCCTATTTATAATATAACATGCTGTGTTTATAGCTTCAGCCCAAAAGTATTTAGGTAAGTTATTTTTGTTTATTATTGTTCTTGCCATTTCTTGTAGGGTTCTATTTTTTCTTTCTACAACTCCATTTTTTTGTGGAGTTCTAGGTGCTGAGAAATTATGGCTTATTCCATATTCATTACAGAATTTATCAACCTCTTTGTTTCTAAACTCTTTGCCTTGATCACTTCTAAAACTTGTTACATTATAACCCTTTTCATTTTGTAATTTCTTACATAAGGTGATTAGCATGTCACAAGCTTCATCTTTATTTGTTAGGAATAATACCCAAGTAAATCTTGAATAATCATCCACTATTACAAAAGCATATTGTTTTCCTCCTAGGCTTAAGGTTCTAGTTGTGCCGAATAAGTCTAGGTGTAATAGTTCTAGGGGTCTTTTAGTAGATATATACTTTTTTCTTTTTAAAGCTGGTTTTAACTTGCTTTCCCTTTTGGCATGCGTCACATATCTTGTCTTTTATGAATTTGGTATTTAGTAATCCTTTTACAAGATTTTTCTTTGATGATTTGGATAATAAGTCCATGCTAGCATGTCCTAACTTCCTATGCCAAAGCCAACTTATGTCATTCATGGCTGCCAAACAAGTTACATTTTGATTCGTTAGATTCTCAAGATTTATACAATAAAAATTATTTAACCTAAGAGCTATAAATAAGATTTTATTTTCTTTGGGATTCTGAATAACGCATTTTTCTTTCTTAAAGGTTATTTCAAACCCTTTGTCACTCAATTGGCTTATGCTTAAAAGATTGTGTTTTAAACCTTCTACTAATAATACATTATCAATAGTAATAGAAGGTTCTTTACCTATTCTCCCGATGCCAATGATCTTACCTTTGGAATTATCGCCGAAGGTGACATATTCATCCATCATTTTGTTTTAGAGATGAAAACTTGGTCTTATCACCGGTCATGCGTCTTGAACACCCGCTGTCCAAGTATCACTTGTCCGTTGATGATGTTGTCCTAAAACATACCTACAATGGAGGATTCATTGTGTTAGTTTTTGGAACCCAAATCCTTTTAACTTTCTTTGTTTTGTTGTTAGTTTCATTATTGACTTTCCATTCTCCTTGTATTTTAACATACTTCGTTTTTAGTGGGCAATCAAACATTACATGATCTTTGGTTTTGTACACATAGCAAGTAGTGTGTTTATGTTTGTTGTGTGAGGAAGTGCTAGCATAGTGCTTGGCTTCCTTTACAAAATATCCCATGTATAATTTCTTATTCTTTTTGTTTGTTTTACCATTGTAACCTATTCCTTCTTTATTCCCATGTAGCCTTTGCTGTCCAATCATTTTTTTCAAAATTATCTTTACCTTTGGTAAAATTATATATAATTTGTTCTTTATCTTCTACTAATTTCTTTAGTTCATTTATTTCTTGATCCTTTCTATTCAAGTTTTCTTTATGAGTTTTGCCTAATTCTTGAGTTACTTTATTTACTTCTTCCTCTAACTTCTCAATACAAGAATCTATTTCTTTTTCAATGGTTTTAAATGATTCAAGTTGCTTCAAAAGTTCTTTATTTTGATCTTTTAATGTTATATTTCTTTTGGAAATTTTTATAAATCTTTTATGTAAGGAAAATAATTCAGCTTGTAATTCTTTGTATGAGGGCATACTATCACATGACTCGTCATAAGATTCATTGCAAGATTCTATTGAAGAGTAGTAGGATTTTACCTCTTCATCATTCGCCATGAAGCATACGTTTGCGATCTCTTGTTCACTTGATTCGTTTTCAGTTTCGCTGGAGCTTGAGTCATCCCAAGTAGCCTTCATAGCTTCCTTCTTTTTCTTCTTGTCTCTCTTGAGCAATGGGCAGTCCGGTTTGATATGTCCTGGTTTCTTACAATGATAGCATATAGGAGGTTCACTTTTACTTTTATTTTCTTTTCTACTTGATTCTACTTTTTCAGTTTTTATTTTGTTGAACTTCTTAGGAAATCTTTTATTCCTTCTATAAAACTTTCCTAGTCTCTTAGTGATGAATGCTAATTCATCTTGACCTAAGTCACTTGATTCACTTTCTTCTTCACTTGAGCTGTGGCTTGATGCTTTTAGTGCAATAAATTTCTTATGCTTTGGTTTAGGATTTCTTTCTTTTAGAGCCATTTCAAAGGTAAGAAGTGATCCTATGAGTTCATCTAAGGAGGTTGTCTTAAGGTTTCTTCCTTCGGTAATTTCTGTAGCCTTAGGTTCCCATATGGAGGGAAGGCCTCTCAAAATTTTCCTAATCATTTCGTAGGTGGTATAAGTTTTTCCTAAGGCACCTAAGGAATTAATTATGTGGGTGAATCTTGTGTACATACTTGATATGGATTCATCTGAATTCATCTTGAATGCTTCATATTCACTTGTTAACATGTCTATCCTATTGTCCCTAACATCAATAGTTCCTTCATATGTAACTTCTAATTTGTCCCATATTTCTTTAGCTATTTTACATGCCATGACCCTATTAAATTCGTTAGCGTCTAAAGCACAATACAAAGCATTTATAGCACTTGAGTTATTAGAAGCATCTTATAATCTGAATCGATCATATCTTTTTTCTCTTTTGGAATATGTTTTGGTGGGAATAAGGTCTCCATATATAACTACTTCTCATGCTTTCCAATCGATGTGTTGGAGGTAGATTTGCATTCTCTTTTTCCAAAAGGTGTAGTTGTGTCCACAAAAGATTGGTGGACGAGTTGAGGATTGACCCTCTCCAAAAGGAGCTACTCTTATGTTAGCCATTTAGATCTTTTTATAGCTTCTTGTTAGGAATTTGCTATAACTAAACTCTGATACCAGTTGAAATTAGAATAACTTCCCAAGAGGGGAATTGGAATTTTAAAATTATTTCAATTTTAATTCTTTGTTTTATATCAACAATAACAACAAGTAAACACAAAAACAATCCAACCACAACCAATCAAGATAATCAAAAACTCGATTTTTGTATCAATAGCCCTGTAATAAATTGTAAAGCACGTTGAATTTATGTAAGCCCTGTGTTTATTCCAAACTCACAATTCTTCTTTGTGTTTAGCTTTTAAACAAACTTTCAGATTAATAAGTTTAGGATGATCAACCAACATAGTCCCTTTCGATTTCCGCAATCAATGTGGATCAAGCCAAAAACAAATTATCCTCCGGTCTATTTAACAACTATACACTCAGAATTAACAATTTAAAGCATACACGCAAGTTGTAAGTATTTATGAAAAAGTGAAGAGTAAGGAAGAAGAGAGACACAAGATTTTACGAGGTTTGGCTTATACCCAGCCTACATCCTCACCTTTGGCAAACCTCCAAAGGATTCACTAATTCAGTTCCATTGATGGGTGGAACAATACTAATTACAACCACTCCTTCCGTTAGGCTAGAGCCTGCCTCTCCAAATGATATTCCCTCGTTTGGTCCAACGATTCTACAATCCTGAATTGTTTATAAACCGAAACCAATATAGGGAAGAGTTTGTGTACAAGAAAACACTCTCACAGCAGAGTAGGTTAGTACAACATTCAGCACAATAATACTTCAAAGTAATTCAAATATAAAAGAATTTGAAGCTCAGTACTTAATATAGATCACCAAGTATCTTCTAAAATTTGAAAGATTCTGACTTTGAAGGCTTTACTTCGGAGTTTGAATAAGTAGTAATTAAGTAGTTGAAGATTAATGAATACAAGAGAGTTAGAGAGCCTTTCTGAGAACTTTGATTGCTGAAAATTTTTTGGTGTATAAAATCTTTGAAGTTTGGGTCTATTTATAGATGTTTAAAAGTAATTCCTTACCCCTAAAGTTTCTTTGAAGTAGTTTCCAAGTTTTTCAAAATAATAGTATCCAAAAACTTCATTTAAAAAATCTTCCCGTTGAGAGTTTTTAAGCCAATATTCGAGTGACAGTCACCTGCCATGACTTGGTAGTGGCCTATCATAGAACAAACTCACAACACAGAACCAAGGCAGCTGCCTAGCGTGACCACCCAGGCGCCTGGCTATGTTCAGGCAGACGCCTGGCATGCTACTATCTCTTTGAAAAATTTGGCAGTCACCTGCCATAAGAGGACAGTCGCCTGACCCTTCTGTTTTTCAAAAACTTTTCTTTTTCAAAAACCTTTCTTTTCATTGATTTAAAAAAAATTCTTTAGAGTTTCCTTAAAAAATATGTTTATGAGTTTCTTATGATTTTATGAGAGCTTCAAATCAGTTTATACTTGAAATTAATTTGAAGTACTTACATTCAAAACATCCTTAAAATTTTAATCCTTTGATCTTCAAGTAAGTTCTTGTTCTTCCATCATCTTTGAGTTTTCGATCTTTTCTTTGAGCTTTCATCAAGTTATCTTTAATCCTCATGCTCTTCAAGATCTTTTTTTAATCCATAGCCTTTATCATCCTTTTGAGTTTTGTCATTACCTTTAAGCTTTGTCTTTTTCCTGAAAAAACTTTCACTTGAACCACATTAAACATATCATGATTTGTTATCATCAAAATAAGAATTGTAAGCCTTATTAGGCCGACAAATATCCTTGAATCTATCAAAAGAAATAGTCCATGATCGCATAAATTGGTGAAAAAGAATTCATATAGCCGACCTCACTTAGTGGGACAAGGCTTGGTTGTTGTTGTTGTTGTTGTATAGCATGTAGGGTGCTTCATATGCTTTAACATGTTCAATATGCCCAAGATACTTTGACATGATGAATATGCTCATGATATTCAAAATATTCAATATGCTCTCAAAATACTTTGACATGGTGAATATGCTTAAAATATGTTCAGAATGTGCTCAAAATATTCAATATGCTCAAAATCACATACATCATCATATATGCTACTACAAGTCTATAATATTCATCTTTGCTTTCCATAATCTCTCCCCCTTTGGACCTCAATAAAAAACAAGGGGTAAGAGTCACAAAACCATCAGATAAGATAAGAAGTCATACAATTACAAGCAAATTAAGAAAACAAACAGAGTGTTTTACATCCAAAATACTTTTAAAAAGTTCCAAAATTCAATTTCATATTACAAAAACAATCTAAAAGATCAGCTGTCAACATTAGCATGCCCCTTTTCTTCTTCATCTCTTTCTTCCTCTTTTGAACCATCCTCTTCTTCCATATCTTCTTCTTCTTCAGCATCACTCCCTTCCTTAGAGTCATCATCATCACTCCCATCATTACTTACTAGAGCAGAACTAATGTCCATGGGATGAGTAGTGCGTGAGGAGCTTGCTCAGTGTTTTTCAATACAACTTAGGCATTTGTCAAGTGAAGTGTAATTTGTTTGAAGGGAAGAAAAGTTTTTTTGAAGGGATGGGAGTCTTGTTTGCATGGTGTTACTAAATGTGGTGAACTGCTGATAGAAAGGATTAAACCAAGTAGGAGCAGTTGTAGTAGGAGGTTGATGCAGTTGATCTCCACTTCCCTTTAAGATCCATCCATCCTTATATTTTTCATAACCCATTAGTTTCAATGAAGTGGAGTTAAAAAGATCATAATGGGTTCGTTTTGCAAAGAATTCAGCAGGAGAAGATACTTGCAAAAGGGAAAAGAGTTGATTCAAAATTCCTTCATAATGAAGAATAACCCGCCATGCTTCAACACGAGATATCATCCATTTCAGCATTAGACTAGGTAAGTCAAGTTTTTTGTCTTTGATCAAGCACCATAGTACAAAATAGTCTAAATAGGAGATATACGCATGTGAACCAACTTGAGGAAGGATATTATAAGTGATGATTTTTTGAAGAATTTGTGCTTGAAGGTTCATATGTTTGTATAAAGGAGGATTTTCAAATGAAACAGGTTCGTTGTCCATGATTAAGGGAAGAAATTCTTGTGGATTAAAGCCCCGTTCCATGATCCATGATGTTCCAAAAGGAGGGCATTCAAAATCTCCTTTTGTGATTTTGAAAATGGTAGATAGGAAATCGGGAGTGAGAGTGATGGATTAACCCACTACTTTAGTAGCAAGTCTGGTCTTGTCCTTTACTAAATTTGCATAAAAAAATTTCACGAGCTTAGGGAAGTTTCCCTTAGCATGATACAGGACAAAGTTTTTCCATCCTAGAGCATCGAACAATGATAGGATTTGAGGAAAATCAGCGGTGAAAAAAGCGGCATCAAGAATTTTACCTAAAATTAGATCTGCCGTTCTTAAGTGATTTTGGTAGAGATTCTTGGCATGAGGAGTGAAAAGCCAATGTTTGATAGTAGAATCCTCAGTAGAATGGGAAGAAGTGGAGGGATTCTTGCGTCCAACTATTTTTATTCACGACATTTTGGATTTTCCATTGAAACTGAAGGTGGAAAACCTTAGGGTCGTGTGAGGATTCGGGAATGGATGATGAGATTGTGAAGGTTCAGGTGGATTTGGAGGTGGAAACTCTGAGATACAAAGGAGAGTGAAAGGACGAGAGCAGCATACACTCTAGTTAGTTGACTGATGACTCTAAAGATTACGGTTTTAAATGAGCTTTTATTAAGTTCCATCAGTTAGTTGACTATCCCCGTGATCAGTCAGCTGACTGTTTGCTGTTTTAGAGAAATTTGTACCTTCAGTCAGTCAACTGGGCTTTTGGTCAGTTGGCTGACTGTTGCATTCTTTTTAAGGATTTGTTTAGTCACTCGGCTAAGCTTATGGTTAGTCGTCTGACTTTTGTTCTTTCTTAAAATTTGTTTTCTTACAAAATTTCTCTACTATGTAACAAACCAAGCTCTCTTCTAATTGTTATAAATCAATCTTTTGAGAGAGGTTTTGTAAAAATATCAGCTCATTGATCATTTGTATTAATAAATTCAAGTGTTATATCTTCTTTTTGAATGTGATCTCTTAAGAAATGATGTCTAATATCAATATGTTTAGTTCTCGAATGAGATATTGGATTTTTGGATATATTTATTTCGCTTGTATTATCACATTTGATTGGAATGATTGAATATTCTAAATTGTAGTCTTTTAGTTGTTGTTTCATGTATAGAATTTGTGCACAACAACTCCCAGCTGCTACGTATTTGACTTTAGCCGTGGATAAGGCTATAGAGTTTTGTTTTTTTTGAAAACCAAGAGACTAGTGAGTGTCCTAGAAAGTGACAAGTGCCACTAGTGCTCTTCCTATCTATTTTACATCCTGCATAATTCGAATCTAAATAACTAATCATTTCAAATCTGGTGTTCTTAGGATACCAAAGTCCTAAGTCCATGGTGCCTATTAAGTATCTTAAAATTCTCTTAACAACTATTTGGGGTGATTCTTTGGGTACTGATTGGAAACGTTCACACATACACACACTAAACATTATGTCGGGTCTACTAACTATTAAATATAGTAAACTTCCAATCATACCTCTATAATGCTTCATATCTATCGGTTTTCCTTTTTCATCTTTATCTAGGCTAATGGAAGTGCTCATGGGGGTTCCTATGGGTTTACTATTTTCCATATCAAATTTTTTAATCATATCCTTTTACGTATTTTGATTGACTTATGAAAGTCCCATTCTTTGCTTGTTTGATTTGTAGTCCAAGAAAATAATTTAATTCCCCCATCAAGTTCATTTCAAATTCTTCTTGCATGCTTTTTACAAATTCCTTACATAGATTATCATTTATAGCACCAAATATTATATCATCTACATAGAATTGAATTAAAAGCATGTCATCCTTCTTAGTTTTAATGAACAAGGTACTATCAATTTTCCCTCTTGAAAACCCCTTCTTTTTTAAAAATCCACCAAGTCTTTCATACCAATCCCTAGGGACTTGTTTCAACCCATATAAAGCCTTAGTAAGTCTAAACACATAATCAGGATTTTTTGTATTTTCGAATCTATGGAGTTGTTCAACATATACCTCTTCATTAATATAACCATTTAAGAACGCACTTTTAACATCCATTTAGTATAATTTGAATTCTTTGTGGCATGCATAAGCTAATAGCATTCTTATAGCTTCCATTCTAGTTACGGGGGCAAAAGTTTCATCATAATCTATCCCTTCTTCTTAGTCATACCCTTTAGCTATAAGTCTAACTTTGTTTCTAACCACAATACCATTTTCATCCTTTTTGTTTCTAAATACCTATTTTGTTCCAATAATTAAATGATTTTTTAGGTTTAGGTACTAATTGTCGTACTTTACTTTTTTCAAATTGATTTAACTCCTCTTGCATAGCAATTATCCAAGAGTCATCTTTAAGGGCTTCTTCAATATTTTTAGGTTTATCTTAAGATACAAAAGCATAGAGATTACATAGATTCTTTAATGAAGATCTAGTGGTTACACCTGCAGATGGTTCTCCTATAATTTGATCTTGAGGGTAATTTCTTACATATTTCCATTCTATTGGTAATTCAAGATTTTCTATAGGATTGTCTTTTGAGGTTTTTTCATTATTTTGTTTTTTTTTCTTCCTTGATTTCTAGATCATCCTCTTTTTGTAAATTATCCTCCTTTTCTTCGTTCTTGATTTCTTTTGTAAAAGGATTTGATTCATCAAAGTTTACATGTGTTAATTCAATGATGGTTAGTATTCTTTTGTTATAAATCCTATAGGCCTTACTATTTGTAGAATATCCAAGGAAAATTCCTTCATCTGATTTAGAATCAAATTTTCCTAAGTTTTCTTTGTTATTGAGAACAAAACACTTACTCCCAAAAACATGGAAGTAAGCTAAGTTAGGCCTTCTTCCTTTCCATAATTCATAAGGTGTCTTGTTTAGGCTTGTTCTAATATAAACTCTATTAATTACATAACAAGTTGTATTTACAGCTTCGGGCCAAAAATACTTAGGTAGATTATTTTCTTTTAGCACAGTTGCCATTTCTTGAAGAGTTTTATTTTTTCTCTCAACAACTCCATTTTTTTGTGGAGTTCTAGGTGTAGAGAAATTATGGCTTATTCCATGATCATTACAAAATTTTTCAACATCTTTATTTTTAAATTCTCTTCCTTGGTCGCTTCTTATATTTGAAACATTGTAACCTTTCTCATTTTGAAGTTTCTTGCATAGAGTCATTAACATATTATAAGCTTCATCTTTATTAGCTAAGAACGATGCCCATGTGTATTTAGAGTAGTCATCAACAATCACGAAGGCATATTGTTTTTCTTCTGAGTTTTGAGTTCTAGTAGGTCCAAATAAATCTAAGTGTATGAGTTCTGAGGGTCTACTAGTTGATATATGTTTCTTCTTTTTAAAGTTTGTCTTGATTTGTTTTCCTAATTGGCAAGCATCACAAATTTTATCTTTGATAAACCTAGTATTAGGTAAGCTCTTTACTAAATTCTTCTTAGAAAGTTTAGATAGAAGGTCCATACTAGCATGTCCTAATCTTCTATGCCAAAGCCAACTATTTTCACTTATGGCAGCCAAGCAAGTTACATTTTGAGAAATTAGGCTATCAAGATTTATGCAATACACATTATTCATTCTATGTTCTGTGAATAGTATTTCATGATTCTTAGGATTTTGTATTATGCATTTGTCTTTCTTAAAGATTATGTCAAGCCCTTTGTCATTAAGTTGACTAATACTTAATAGATTATGCTTTAGACCATCAATTAGTAAAACATCATTAATGGTGAGTGAGGAATCTTTACCTGTCTTACCAATTCTGACAATTTTGCCTTTTGCATTGTCACCGAAAGTTACATATCCTCCATCATTTTGAGTGAGGGTGGTGAACTTTGATCTATCTCCTGTCATATGTCTTGAACATCCGCTGCCTAAGTACCATTTTTCTTTAGATGAAGTGGACCTAAAGCATACCTACAAGAAATGATTCATGTTGTTATTTTTGGGACCCAAACTTTCTTAACTCTTTTTAAGTCTTGTCTAGTTTTAGTGTTTATCTTCCACTTATTTTTTACTTTGATGTATATTTTCTTGAGTGGACAATTAAACATTATATGTCCCTTATTTTTACACATGTAGCAAGTAGTATGTTCATGCATGTTTGTGGATGAAGTACTTGCATAGTGTTTAGCTTGTTTTACAAAGTATCTCATGAATAAATTTTTCTTTCTTTTGTTTTGGTATTCCATTGTAACCAATTCCTTCTCTATTGTTAGCTATTCTTTGTTGTCCTTCCATTTTTTCAAAGTTTTCTTTCCCTCTAGTAAAGTTGTAAATAATATTTTCTTTAACTTGAATTGAGTTTTTAAGTTCATTTATTTCTAAGTCTTTCCTGCCATCTTCATTTACTTTAGGCTTTACTAATTCTTGAGACATGTCTTTACTTTCTTCTTAAGCTCATCACTTTGTAAGTCTTTTTCTTTTTCAGCATTTTTTGAAGATTAAAGCTGATTTTTAAGTGATTCATTTTGTTGTTTCATGGTTATGTTCCTTTTTGAGACTTTGATAAACTTATTATGAAGAGAGAATAATTCAGCTTCAAGTTCCTTATAGGAGGGCATACTCTCACATGAATCATTACACGATTCATTACTAGAATCTTTCGATGAGGAGTAGTAAGAGTTTACCTCTTCGTTGTGCGCCATGAAGCACATATTGGCCATCTCTTTTGGCTGGATTCAATTTCCGATTCACTTGAACTTGTGTCATCCCATGTAGCTTTCATTGCTGGCTTTTTCTTCTTCTTTTCCTTCTTAAGCTGAGGGCAGTCTATCTTGATGTGTCTGACCTTTTTGCACTGATACCAGGTAGGTGGATCATTCTTGTTCTTATTTTTCTTTTTACTATTTTCATCTTTTTCAGTTTTTGACCCTCTAAATTTTCTAGTGAATTTCTTATTTCTTTTAAAGAATTTTCCAAGTCTTTTAGTTATGAAAGTTAATTCTTCATCATCTAATTCACTTCAGTCATTTTCTTCTTCACTTGAACATTCTTTTGAGGCTTTAAGAGCTATGGATTTTTTGTTTTTATTTTTAGTGTTTCTTTCTTTCATAGCCATTTCATAGGTTAGAAGTGATCATACGAGTTCATCTAATGAGGTTGTTTTGAGGTTTCTACCTTCCATTATGGCAGTGGCTTTTGGTTCCCAAATGGGTGGAAGTCCTCTAAGGATTTTGCGAATCATCTCATTTGTGGAATATGTTTTCCCTAAAACATTTAGTGAGTTTATAATATGTGTGAACTTAGTGTAGATGCTTGTGATGGTTTCATCAGAATTCATCGTAAAGGTTTCGTATTCACTAGTCAACATATCAATCCTATTATCTCTAACATCTACGGTACCTTCGTAGGTTACTTCTAGTTTATCCCAAATATCCTTTGTTGTTTTACATGCCATAACTCTATTGAATTCATTAATATCAAGTGCACAATATAGGGCGTTTATTGCACTAGAGTTAACTTGAAACATTTTATAATCTAAATCATTCATCTCTAAGGACTTCTTTTCCATCCACAAGTTTGGTAGGGATTAGGTTGCCATGTGCAACAACCTTTCAAGCCTTCCAATCCATTATTTGAAAATAGATTCTCGTGCGATGTTTCCAAAAGGTATAGTTGAGTCCCCAAAATATGGGTGGTCTAGTTGAGGATTGACCCTCACCAAAAGGAGCTACTCCTATTTGTGCCATCTAGATCTTTATATATCTTCTAATTAAGATTTACTATATCCTGGCTCTGATACTAATTGAAAGTGAAGTAATTATCCCAACAGGGGGTAGGGTAAATTGGATTATTAAAGATTTTAGTTCTTTTTAAGGATTCTTGACTTACATGTTCAATACACAACAAAGCTTTTAATAATTCAATCAATTTACAATCAACACTAAACACAGCACAAGTTAAAAAAAAAAAAAAGGCCTTGACTAAACAATCAATCAATCAATAACTCAAAATAACCAATCACAAATACCCAATCAACCACAATTTACAATACTTTGTGGAATTTATGCTTTTGAATATTTTTTGCTTTGATAGCAGCCCTATGAGTAATTGCAAGCCCTGTGTTTGGATGAAATTATTTTATTTCTTTTAATTAAGATTTTTGCAAACAATTAACCAACGTACTCCTTTGTGGGTTTCCGTAAAAGGTTAATTAAAACGTACTTTACTTTTATTAAGAGTCTTCTTTTTCATTTAGTTTTGATACTTGTAGCCCTCACTTAGCATACACAATAATATATAACGTGCTGAAATTTAAAAGTGTAGAGAAAGAAGAAAACCAATATTTTTATGAGGTTCGGCTTATCCTCAGCCTACGTCCTCGCCTTTGACCAATACCACCAAAGGATTCCACCATTTGCACTCCTTTCCGGGCAGAGCAAACCTTTTACAAATCTCTCTTTTTTTAGGTGGAGATACCTCTCTAAGTGATCTCCCATGCTTGGTCCAAAAATCCAAATCAACCTTGAACCGTCAAAGAACGACAAAATAGGAACAAGAATGGGTGTGCAAAGACACTCTCACAACAGAGCAAGTTAGTACAAATCAGAGCACTAATATACTTCAAATCAAATACTAAATAGACAATATGAAGCTCAAGATTAGATATCATTAGAGGTTCTTTCTTAGGGTTTGAGAAATCTCAGTAGCAAACTTAGAACTATAAGCTTTTGATTAGTAGGAAATCAGTGGTATTCTTCTAGCAAGATTTTGAGCAAAAGTGAGTTTTAGAAGAGTTTGAAAGTATAGTGCTTGAATGCTGATTGTTTGCTTGGTTCTATAATTTATTGGGTTAAAGGAGTATTTATAGAGTTTTTAGAGTGAGTTTCCTTGTTACCCTAGTTGCTTGGAGTGTCCCCCAACATTTAAATTTGAAAACCTAATTTTTAGGAATTTTTTTTGTTAAAGTTTGAATTTTAAAATCTTCGTGGGTTAGTCGTCTGAGTCACTTGACTGGGTTTGTTTTGTATAGGTCAGTCAGCTGGACAATCAGCGGAGACCATTCTGTCTGTCCAAGAATTTTTAGGAATTAATTGTCAGTCGGCTGGACATTCCAATTAAAAGTTTTAATTGTCAGTTAGTTGAGAAAACCCAGTTCATTCTTGGTCAGTCAGCTGGACTATCCATTTTTTCCAAAAATTTCAATTTTTAAGACTTTAAACCCTTGTTATTTCGAAAAACTCAAATGTAACTTTTAAAAGCATTTTCCAGGATTTTCAAAAATTGGTCTCTAAGTCAATATTGCATCCTAACGAGCTTCATATATCTAAATAATATTGAATTGAAGTACTTACATATGACTTTCTAATTATGAACACATTAAGCACTAAGTCTTCAAACTTTTTCCAACTCTTGAGGTCTAGCTTGACATCAAGTCCCAATAAGCTTTGAGCTTTTGCTTGTCTTCTTCCATTCAATGCTTATATTCCAGCAAGCTTTCATTTGATTGGCTTTAATAGTAAACTTTCTCTCATGATAACCAAGTTAGCATTTTGATCTTCAAACATTGTCACTTAACAACACATGTTAAGGTATCCTTCATTTGTTATCATCAAAATAAGATTGAAAGGCCATGTTAGGCCAACATTTACACATGCATCAAAAAAGATACAAAGGCATGATTTTGTGTTCACAACCAAGAATAATACCTATCTAATTATATAGCTTTAAGAGATGGATATGATGTTCGTGATTCTCTAAAGAGCCTCTATATTTCAAAAGAAATGAAAATGATGCATATGATTCCTTTATGTTCTTTCTATATGGAAAGTACTTAGCTCCTCTAAATATATGATGATTATGTAAGGATGAAATTTAATATTCAATTAGTTTTCACTCATCCTTTCAAAAATATTTTAACATTAATTTTATCATAATCATCTATATACAAGGTTTTATTTTGGAAAAATTCCTGTCGAAATTTCGGTAGCATGCCGTCTATAAATCGGACACTTTCCCATAAAACTTGTACCTAATAAATGGTTGTTTTCAACAACATGTACATAGGAATCACGCAACAACCTATAATCCACTACCAACATGCAATTCATATCCACCGCATCCGCCATGTAGGAGGTATTCTCGACTAAGCATGCAGTCAGGTAGCAATTATCAATTCATGAATAATAATCTATCCAACAAAGAATATAAACACTAAAGAGTAGTGGATGAATTTGAGTTTAGTGCAGTTCTTATGAAGATATATAGACATAAACGTTATAAGATAATGAGAGCATTTTAATTTGTATGACCATGAAAAATATATGCTCCCCCCGAGTTATGCACAAAATCATTTTATGCCTTTTCATATTTTTCAAATTTTTTAGCCAAGTGTTTTAAGATTTTCAAGGATTTAAAACTTGGCTCTAGATGCATAGGCTTTAAAGGACCAAAAAAGTCACAATCAATATTCCTTCAATGAATAAAGCCTATAACTACCTCTTTTCTTATGATCTTCAAAATGTGAGAGGCACAAGTTCAAATCACATTAAACTTTAATATTCGTGCATAGGTTTCTTGAAAGTTTGCATTTTCATATATGTTGAAACCTATACCAATCATATTATCCATTTAACTTAATTCACGAAGATGAAACTCTAAAAGTTTTGACTTAAATTTTGAGAGCTTGTGAAGGGTGTTTGAATAAATACTCTTTGAAAATTAAATCACTAATGGGTACAGAAGAGTATTTATAATAGGTAGGACATTTTTCAAGATAAGCAGTCTAAAGATATTGTCCTAACTGTTTTGGTAGGAACCCTAGTCCTACCAAAGACCCTCTCACAAATGTGCACACACCAGATACACTTTAAGACGAGAATTTAATTAACCACAGTGAACAATATAAATTATATGTGAAAACTATAGGTTGTGGAAAATTCAAAAAGTTACAAGATTCACGTAGACTTGTCCTCAAGGACCTAATCAAGTAGGATAAGATAATCACTTGAAAGATGGTACATTCAAGGCTAGAATTAAGTCTAAAAATGCAAATTATATATCCTTAGAATAAGACACAATCAAGCATTCAAGTGTGAAAATCTTCTTGGCTTTGAAGAGTTTGTCCACAAAGATTGTTCAAAGGCATGCAATGGATTTTTTTTTTTTTGAAAAAGCTACTAGAAGATGAATATTATATTGACTATCTAGGCTGTATTTTGGAAGTGTTTGAAATGAGCTTACTAAAATTATTTGGAATGATAAACACAACACACTCGAACCTTACTCGATATCCCGAATGAAAATTATTAGTGCTTCTTGGGATTGTGATTGATCTGCTTGATTGTTGAAGAAATAATCTCACACAATAGCTACTGGAATGGTAAGATGGAGAATGGAGAAAGATAATTTCATGGCCTCTCACCACTCAATCTCCAAAGGAGAAGGGATGTGATCTCTCACCACTCACTCACAAAGAGGGAACAAACTTAAAGTTTAAGCACAAGGCAATAACTCTTGATTCAATTCAAAATACTTGATGTCCCTAATACCTTACTTGCCCAGCTATATATAAAGAGGTTTGAACAAGCCTCCAACCATAGGTAAATAAAATATAATAAAGCTTTGAAAGGAAAATGTTAAAGTGAAATCAAAAAATCAAAAATGTAGAAATTTCAGAACAAATAGTCTCATTCTCCGGCCTTCCAGATTTTCAATACTTTGAATTAGCTCACCTGCTATATACCAAATTAAAGATATGGAAGTCCTCTTTACAACACACTTTAAACCACTCCATTGGGCTGCCAACTCGTGCACATTTTGAACTTTGTAGACACCTTGTTTTTGCCCTAGCTAAATATAACAAAGGGATTACTATATTAGTATTATTATTATTTTATCATTATTATTCTTAGTATTTTTATTATTATTATTATTATTATTATTTTACTTTACTATCATTATTTTTATTATTTTTATCATTCTTATTATTTCTATTTTATTATTACTTTACTATAATTATTGTTATTATTTTTACTATTTCTATTTATTATTATTATTTTTAGTATTTACTATTATTATTATTATTATTATTATTATTATTATTATTATTATTATTATTGTTTTACTATATTATTATTATTATTGTCATTATCATTATCATTATTATTTTTAAAGATAAAAAAAACAAAAACAAAAAAAAAAAACAAAAACAAAAAGGGGGCTTTTAGGGTTTTGGAATGTTTATATAAGGCTTCATTCACACAAACAGGGGCGGCGGGAGCCAAGAAAGCAAAGGAAGAAAAAAAAACCTACTCTCCTATTCAGTCTCTCCTCGGCTTTTCACTCACTCTCTCCCTCACCCGAACTATCTCTCCCCCTAGCTCTCTCTTCCTCTTATTCTCTCTGTCTCTCCCTTAGTTTTTCTTTCCCTCTCCCTGCTTCTCCCCTACTCCTCCGTCTGCAACCACCGATAACAGCCAGCACAGCTGCCGTGAGTCCCCAGTTGCGCCAGCCATCAGCCAGCAGCCCTCTGCAACTCCCGAACACCAGACTCGAGCCCCAGCCAGCAACACACACTCAGCCAAACACCACAGCAGCAAACCACCCGAGAGCATCACCACAGCAGCGGTCGTGCACCAGCAGTCCCAACTCCTTCTGCAACTCTTCGTCTGTTCGACCCACACCTGCAGCTCCAGAAGACTAGCCAAGAGTTTCCTCCCAAAAGGCCAGCCACCAGCGGCCCTCCACAGCCGCACCAACAGACGAGGAGCTCCACGCCGCCGCCTTCCCGCCGATGACCGACGGTGAGTCTCCTGGGCTTGTACACACACACACACACACACACACACCACACAGACACACACCCGCTCACACTACGCATGCACAACACACACGTGCACGTGTATTTTATTTTCTTTATTTTTTTATTCATTTATTTATTTATTTTTCTATTTCTTTTCTTATTTTGATTTGTTTTAATATTTAAAGCTTAAGACTTCATATACAATGTATATTAATATACTATTTGTCATGGTATGTATATTAATATACCATTTGTTGTGGTATGTAGTTAATATTCGCATCTAAGCTTTTTATTGTATATACGTTAAAATTTTAATATTGTGTTTACGGTTTCATTTTATTGTTGTGATATTTGTTTAGATTTTTTATGGTAATTATTTTAAATACTAATCGGTTCGTTCTCATTGTTGTAGGATTTTGTTTTACTGCGGAGGTAAGAGTTCTATTGTTTGATATTTAAATGTAATAAGTTTTGATTGTTGAATATTATCAAGTGTGCCATTTTCATGTTATACATTTAATATTTAAGTTTTTTTTTTTTTAGGTCATATTTAAGCATGTGATTAATAGTTAGGGTTTTGGTTGTGTTTATCTAAATAGGTCGTGTTCATTGTAGTATGTATTTAGTGTTTTTTTTTTTTTTTCATGATTTTTTAACATTTGACGTTTATATGTTTGGGGATGTGTATTAATTTTGGTGACCATACAAAATATGTATAGATATTATTTTTAGAAATAACTCGTTTCTATAATTTCACTACTTTCTTGCCCTCTCATTGGTTTCCATATTTTAACCCTAAGTTTGATTTGTTTCCTTAACTGATGGTTTACAAATGTGTGTATTGTGCATATCCTTAATTGTATGTTAATATTAAAGGTAAGTATTATCGAAACATGTATATTATCTTTATTGCTTTTATTAACAATATTTACTATTATTACTATCAATATTATTATTACTTATTATCATTACCATTATTGCATTTATTATTATTAATATTATTATTATGGTTACCATTATTATTATTTATTGTTATTATTACATTTATCGCTATTTTTAATACTTTAATTACTAATATTATCATTATCACTATTATCATTATTATTATTACTATTATTAGTATTATTATTCCTTTTTGAAGTATACGTATAGTCAATTGCGCTATTTTTAGTACTTGTATTAATTTGTTATTATTTTAGTATTATGATATTTTTGATATTAAGTATTTTCGTATGTATATCCCTATGATTTCATAAAAAGGGTACGAGCTTTAGGGCTTCACATACTTTTAGTTATGAGGGAATATATATTATGTATATTTTTGTAATTAATTTATTTACTCGTATATTTTGTAAATTCACAAAAGAGTAACCTAAAAGGCTTTTTAAATTTACATTGGGATAATTTCGTAATTAATTAGGTACCGTACGAAGGAACGGGCGCGCACGTTTTACTCTTAATGGGATAGTAAACATGTGTTCTAACCACACTAAAAGGTCAGTGACGACTCCATTCATGTTTTTCCTGAAAATTTAAACCACCATTATTTATTTCGCTGACCCCGGAGCACACGAGCGCTAGGACATCACGACAGCTTGGCGACTCGGCTGGGGACATCAAGCCCATAATTCATTAGAAATTATCCCAAGTTCAAATTTAATAAATCTTTTAGTAGCTCCTCATTTTGTGGATATTAATTGTAAATATTTTCTTTCCAATTTTTTTTAGAGATAAGATTATTAATTGTAAATATTTTCTTTCTAAAGTTTTGTAGATAAGCATATTGATTGCAAATATTTTATTTCTACATTTTTTATTGCAAATATCTTCTTTCCAAATTTTTGGATAAGAATATTAATTGTAAATATTTTCTTTCCAAATTTTTAGATAAGATTACTAATTGTAAATATCGTCTTTCCAATTTTTTCAGATAAGAATATTAATTGTAATAATATAAGCATGCGATTGATTGTAAACACTTTCTTTTGTTGTTTAAATAAATATGTGATTAATTGTGAATAAGCATATGACATGCATGTGGGGTAGCGGGATTAGGCTAAATTAGGATTCACACACTCCCACGTGCTCTGTACCCGGGCTTTACCTGTTAGGGTTAGATAGAGGTGCAATTGCGTTTGTCCCTTCGTAGCTTAAACTTGATGAGACCCGCAAACCACCCCGCTGAGTGCGAGTTTTGTTCGGACCCCTATGGGGGAGGATGAAATTTCAAACTGGAGACTTGTATTTATAAGGGTTATAGAGCCTACTCATACATACTTGTCTATAGTTTTTCCTAACTAGGATAGAGCTATGAAGGAACCCTATAAAATAGGTGTATCTACCTTGGGTCAAGACAGGAGCCACATCCTTCTCCACGTCTAGTCTTTTGTATATATGTCTTTAGATACTTTGTAATATGTCTTGCATTTTGCATCCATTTGAGACATGCATAGTACTTAGTCATTATTCTGGAAAAGCCCAATAATGAGACCATGACCCATCCTTCCAAAAAAATAAAGCACTTGGCCTAAGCATTTTAAAATATGGGTCAGACCAATCCTTTTCAAATAACTAGGACCCAATTTTTTAAAAAAACAAACCTAGGCCTGACCTTTTTCTAAGCAAAAACTTGGCCTAGGCCTGATTTTCAAAAAGGGTCAAACCCAAATTTCAAAAGTGGGCCTCGGCCCTATTACCTAAAAATCCAGGCCAACATTTTCTAAGCATTTGAGCCAAACTCATGTTAAACTAGGGCCTGATCCCATCATAAAATAGTTTGAAACCCATATTTTAAAATACTCGAGGTCCAAGTGCACATTAAAGTTCACAAGCCTACATTAAACAAATCCAATAGATTGACTAGCTTGGGTCAACCCCAAATTCAGATCATAATCTGATCCTTTATAGGATCTAAGGTACATGGACCCTCATCAAGGAAAAGAATAGTTGAGGGAGGAATTGAATTGAATTAGTGGTCCATTAATGGTCGGCTTAATCATGAAATCTTTCATTAGTCGAATTTTTTCCAAAATTTTGGCTTAGTAGTTATTTATGTTACATTACATTCATGCACTCATAATTTCATGCATAGTCATGCACGATAGGCTGCATGCATGTTCATATTCATATTTGCATGTATTTTTGCATTAGTTACACTCACGCATAAACACCTATTGCATAACATAATCATGCATTCCATGCTCATTTCCATAACCATGCATGCATAGTCATCTCCAATAAGTCAGTAATCACATCCCAATTTTCTGTGAAACTAGTGTGCTAAGGTGCTAAAATCCAAATTCGATATTCCAAAAGTAGGTGAAGCAGAACAGTCTCTTTACCTCCATTTAAATTCTTGGTGAAAAGTTAAAATCATGGGAACTCATTGCCTGATCGATCACAATTGAAATGTCACAAATGTCATCGGGTTAAAGGATTGATTGGTATTCAACTTCAGAAGTGAGCTCATGTGATACAAAAATGATGTGCTTGATCACCTAAGGGTAATCACAAGAGAAATGCATCCATGCTTTTCATTTAAATTATTTTTAAATTGAATAAAATAAGAATGTCTTTCAGTCTCATCTCGTCCTATCCTCCTTGAATCATCACTTCGTGCCAAATTTTGTCTATTTTTGCTTGTATTTTGCGTAAAGTGACATAGGAAATATTTTTGTCAGTATAAAGGACTTGGAGCCAATAGTTGGTTTTGGAAATCTATTCAATGGGGTAAAAAATAAATAAAAAAATAAAAAAGAAAAAAGAAGAAAGATGAAGGAAAAGCCTCCAAGATGAAGTTTAGTAAAAAACGCCACTTCAAGATGTTGTCAAGGAGCTTTGTGGGATGTGGATTTCAAAATGATAAAGAGTCGTAAGAGAAATATACAAAAATAACTTATCAAGCTTGGTCCTACATTTGTTTGATGAAATCGATGAAAAGTCTCTTGTCTTAGTTATCTAAGTTATGATTGGTGTCTTAAAGGTATGATGATTATATTTTGATCAAATGAGGGGTTGCCATCTTTGGTAGACCAGTTTTTTCATAAAGAAGCAAACAATAAGTTATCATTTGTTAATCAAGTTGAGTCTGATTGTTAAACCAACTTTTTCTTAAAAGTCTGTTCACGAAAAATTTAATCCGAACTTGGGTTCCCTAGTGTTTGGCAAGTTATTTGAGACAATAATCATTACCAAAAGGATGACAGACTATTTTTCGGCTATCCAAAAGAAAGTCAAAGAAGAAATCTCGTGTAAGCCCTTTTGAGCTTGAAAAATACATTTCTTGATTAATTTGTCAAAGGATCACACCCCACACTAGGGCTGTGTTAAAAAGATCAGTCCCAAATGAAGTTAAGATTCCTTTATAAAAGGAAAAGCAAAAATTGTTGTAAAAGAAGAAGATGAAGATGAAAAAAAAAAAAAAAAAAAACGAAAAAAAGAGAAAAAAGAAGAAAAGGAAGGAAAAAAGAAAAATAAGAGACATGATTCATATGTGATCTTTGACTAGCGAATACCTGCGATAAGATTGATAAATTTTGAGTCTTATTTAAATCTTTCTTTCTTTAACCCATACCCCTAGCCTACGTTACGGTCCAAATGAAAGCCTTGACCAAATTGGTACACATTGTTATCTCAAATGATTTGTCAGACTCGATGTTGAGTTTAAACTATGTAATGACCTGAGCTTGAAAATGTACGTAGGAGCTTGTTCAAATGACAAGTTCGGTCAATACTTTGCGAATACTGCACCACAAATTGGGGCATAAATTTTTATTATGGGATTGAATTTTTGAGACTTAGTTTCCTTGTTCTTGGTGAAACCTGAATCCTAAGCCTATATTTCGTCTCGTGTCTTAAAGTCCACCCTGAGATTGGAATATTGATTAGACTACTTAATGAGACACTAGTTATAATTCAAGATAAGAAGTTTGAAAAAAGCTTGAAATAAGTAAGAAAGAATCTCTAAGTGGTGATACAGTGGACGAGTTATGGTTATGAGGCTATAAAAAAAAAAAAAGGATTTTCCCATTGATATGATTCTCTAAGCTAGCAAAGTTACATTAGTGTCAAAGTACTGGTACAATTTGTCTCCTATTTAACAAGCGCAAAAAATCAAGCAACGACAAGCAAGTTTGTGCATTTCATCTATATTCCTATTGAGATTGAGTTATCTGATTGCATGCTTATTTATTTAAATTTCAAAGAGATTTTAAAAATTAAGGGTGCAATCCAAAGAAGATCCCTGTGGAGAAAGAGCAATCCAACTGGGGAAAATTTCATGTTAGGTTTCATAGACCTGCTTGTTCAAGAAGAATCTAACAATAGGGTCAAGCTCAATGGCAGATAAATTCGATTAGGGCAAATTTTGAGTTGAGTTTAAATGGGACCCATTCAAGCACTTTCTTATCATATTGGAATATGAAAATAGGGTCAAGATCAGTTATAGATCCGTTCAACTAGGGCAGATTTTATGATTGAGTTTCATTTGTCATTTGAGCCAAGTCGACCACCTCCATTAAGAAAATCGTGCCAAGATCAATTATAGATCCATTCAGTTGGGGCGGGTTTTGGGTTGAGTTTCAGGGGAACCAATTCAGAGACAACATAGCCAAGATCAGAGATTGAGTTGTTGATTATAGGTGCATTGGAAAAAGGAAGTTCATGCATCATCATGCATTGCACAAAAAATAATAATAATAAAAATAAAAATAAAAAATAAAAAATAAAAAATAAAAAATGCATAAATGTCATATCATGCAACATGCATACATATCCACATGTTCTGGTATCATATCAAACAACATGCATGCACCCTTGCATTCTAGAATCACTGATAGCAACATTCATGCATCATAAACCATCATTAAGTCATATTCGTATTTCCGTACATCTCTTTTCATCATCGTCCAAGCAACTCTGGATTCACTACTGTTTCAATATTGGGGCAAATGGCCCAAGTCTAAGTCAAGTCATTGTTGTGAGCTTCAGCTCTCGGGTTCTCAAACCCAATGCAAGTTATTATCATATGTTTTGGCACTCGGATTCTCAAACTCAGTGCAAGTCATTTTCATATGCTTTGGCGCTTGGGTTCTCAAATCCAGTGCAAGTCATCCTCATATTCTTCGGCGCTCGGGTTCTCAAACCCAATGCAAGTCGTTCTCATATGCTTTGGCGCTTGGGTTCTAAAACCCGGTGCAAGTCATTCTCATGTACTTTGATGCTTGGGTTCTCAAATCCAGTGTAAGTTATTCTCATGTACCTCGGCATTTAGGTTACCAAACCTAGTGCAAGTCATTCCCATATGCTTCGGCGCTCGGGTTCTCAAACCCAATGCAAGTCATTCTCATGTACTTCGACATTCAGGTTCCCAAACCCAGTTCAAGTCATTCTCATGTACTTCGGCATTCAGTTTCTCAAACATAGTGCAAGTCATTCTCATGTACTTCGGCACTCGGGTTCTCAAACCCAGTGCAAGTCATTCTCATCTGCTTCGGCGCTCAGGTCCTAAAACCCGGTGCAAGTCATTCATATGTACTTGAGCACTCGGGTTCTCAAACCCAGTGCAAGTTATTCTCATGTACTTCGGCACTTGGGTTCTCACACCCAGTGCAAGTCATTCTCATGTGCTTCGGCAATTGAGTTCTCAAACCCAGTGCAAGTCATTCTCATGTACTTCGGCATTCAGGTTCTCAAACCTGGTGCAAGTCATTCTTATATGCTTCAGCGCTCGGGTTCTCAAACCCGGTGCAAGTTATTTTCATGTGCTTCTGCGCTGAGGTCCTCAAACTCGGTGCAAGTCATTCTCATGTACTTTAGCACTCGGGTTCTCAAATCTAGTGTAAGTTATTCTCATGTACTTTAGCACTTGGGTTCTCACACCCAGTGCAAGTCATTCTCATATGCTTAGGCGCTCGGGTCCTTAAACCCAATACAAGTCATTCTTGTGTACTTCAGAGCTCAGGTCCTTAAACCCGGTACAAGTCATTCTCATATGCTTCGGCGCTCAAGTCTTCAAACCCGGTGCAAGTCATTCTCATGTACTTTGGTGCTTGGGTTCTCAAACCCAATGCAAGTTATTCTCATGTACTTCGGCACTTGGGTTCTCACACCCAGTGCAAGTCATTCTCATGTGCCTCAGCGCTTGGGTCCTCAAACCCAATACAAGTCATTCTCGTGTACTTCGGAGCTCGGGTCCTCAAACCCGGTGCAAGTCATTCTCAAGTACGTCGGCACTCGGTTTCTCAAACCAAGTGCTGGTTATTCTCATGTACTTCAGCGCTCGGGTCCTCAAACTTGGTGCAAGTCATTCTCATGTACTTTGACACTCAAGTTCTCAAACCTAGTGCAAGTTATCCTCATGTACTTCAGCACTTGGGTTCTCACACCCAGTGTAAGTCATTCTCATGTGTTTCGGCGCTTGGGTCTTCAAACCCGGTGCAAGTCATTTTCAGGTATTTTGGCGCTTAGGTTGTCAAACCCAGTGCAAGTTATTCTTATGTACTTTGACACTCGGGTTCTCACATCTAATGCAAGTCATCATCATATACTTCGGCATTTGGGTTCTCAAACTTGATGCAAGTCATCCTCTTCAATTTCTATTGACCCTTTCAAAAATATCAATTGGATTACCTTGTTCATTGAAGAAGTCATTTTCCAGAAAATCGCGTTAAACATTTCTAGATTGCCTTGTTATACGTGATTGGTAGAAGTGAACAGTACCTGATTGAAAAGCCATCGGCAGTTGTGTGGTTTGGTTAAAATATGTGTCTTTTATCTTTATAAGCTTGTTGTCAAATGTAACATAGAAGAGCTCCTACCGTTACCTTGAAACAACGAAGCTTATAAAGAGAGGCAGCTGTAGACACCCTATTTTTGCCCGAGCCAAATATAACAAAAGGATTACTATATTATTATTATTATTATTATTATTATTTTATTATTATTCTTAGTATTTTTATTATTATTATTTTACTTTACTATCATTATTTTTATTATTTTTATCGTTCTTATTATTTCTATTTTATTATTACTTTACTATAATTATTGTTATTATTTTTACTATTTCTATTTATTATTATTATTATTATTATTATTATTATTATTAGTATTTACTATTATTTTTATTATTATTATTGTTATTATTATTATTATTGTTTTACTATATTATTATTATTTTAAAAAGATATAAGAAATAACAAAAACAAAAACAAAAAAGGGCGTGGGGAGGGGGTTCTTTGTGTTTTGGAATTTTTATATAAGACCTCATTCACACAAGCAGGGGGGGGCGGGTGCCAAGAAAACAAAGCAAGAAAAAAAACCCTACTCTCCTATTCAGTCTCTCTTCGGCTCTTCGCTCACTCTCTCCCTCACCCGAACTATCTCCCCCCCTAGCTCTCTCTTCCTCCTATCCTCTCTGTCTCTCCCTTAGTTTTTCTTTTCCTCTCCCTGCTTCTCCCTTACTTCCTCCGTATTCAACCACCGATAACAGCCAGCACAGCTGCCGTGAGTCCCCAGCTGTGCCAGCCACGAGCCAGCAGCCCTCTGCAACTCCCAAACACCAGACTCGAGCCCCAGCCAGTAGCCCACACTCAGCCGAACACCATAGCAGCAGACCACCCGAGAGCATCACCACAGTAGTGGCCGTGCACCAGCAGTCTCAACTCCCTCAGCAACTCTCCGTCTATTCCAGCCACACCCGCACCTCCGGCAGATCAGCCAAGAGTTTCCTCCGAGAAGACCAGCCACTAGCGGCCCTCCACAGCCGCACCAGCAGACGAGGAGCTCCACGCCGCTACCTTCCCGTCGATGACCCACGGTGAGTCTCTTGAGCTTGTACGCACGCACACACACACAGACACACACACACACACGCTCACACTACGCATGCACAACACACACATGCACGTGTATTTTATTTTTTTTATTCATTTATTTATTTATTTATTTTTCTGTTTCTTTTCTTATTTTGATTTTTTTTTAATATTTAAAACTTAAGACTTCATTGTATAGGTATGTATATTAATATATTATTTGTCGTGGTATGTAGTTAATATTCGCATCTAGGCTTTTTATTGTATATACGTTAAAACTTTAATATTGTGTTTACGGTTTCATTTTATTGTTGTGATATTTGTTTAGATTTTTTGTGGTAATTATTTTAAATACTAATCGGTTCGTTCTCATTATTGTAGGATTTCTTTTTTACTGTGGAGATAAGAGTTCTATTGTTTGATATTTAAATGTAATAAGTTTTGATTATCGAATATTATCAAGTGTGCCATATTCATGTTATACGTTTAATATTTAAGGTTTTTTTTTTTTATAGGTCATATTTAAGCATGTGATTAATACTTAGGGTTTTGGTTGTGTTTATCTAAATAGGCCGTGTTCATTGTTGTATGTATTTAGGGTTTTTTTTTTTTTTTTTTCATGATGTTTTTAACATTTGACGTTTATATGTTTGGGGATGTGTATTAATTTTGGTGACCATACAGAATAGGTATAGATATTATTCTTAGAAATAACTCGTTTCTATAATTTCACTACTTCCTTGCCCTCTCATAGGTTTCCATATTTTAACCCTAAGTTTGTTTTGGTTTTTTAGCTAATGGTTTACAAATGTGTGTATTGTGCATATCCTTAATTGTATGTTAATATTAAAGGTAACTATTGTATTATTGAAACATGTATATTACCTTAATTGCTATTATTAACAATATTTACTATTATTACTATTAATATTATTACTATTATTTATTATCATTAACATCATTGCATTTATTATTATTAATATTATTATTACGGTTGCCATTATTAATATTTATTGTAATTATTACATTTATCGTTATTATTAATACTATTATTACTAATATTGTCATTATCACTATTATCATTATTATTATTACTATTATTAGTATTATTATTCCTTTTTGAAGTATACGTATAGTCAATTGCGCTATTTTTAGTACTTGTATTAAATTGTTATTATTTTAGTATTATGATATTTTTGATATTAAGTATTTTTGTATGTACATCCCTATGATTTCATAAAAAGGGTACAAGCTTTCGGGTTTCACGTACTTTTAGTTCTGAGGCAATATATATTATGTATATTTTCGTAATTAATTTATTTACTCGTATATTTTGTAAATTCACAAAAGAGTAACCTAAAATGATTTTTAAATTTACTTTGGGATAATTTTGTAATTAACTAGGTACCGTTCGAAAGAACGGGCGCGTAGCGGGTGCTCGTACCTTCCCCTTGCATAACCGAACTCCCGACCCTAGCTTTGGTAACATAGACCAATTCTACCCTAAATGAGGTAGTAATCACGTGTTCTAACCACACTAAAAGGTTAGTGGCGACTCCATTCATGTTTTTCCTGAAAATTTAAACCACCATTTTTTATTTTGCCGACCCCGGAGCACACGAGCGCCGGGACGTCGCGAAAAAATTCATGTGTTTCCCTATACCCAAAGAAAGGTATGATAATATTCTTTCCAGCCCAATTGGAATTGGGTTATTTGAGCCTTTGTAGATGAAGTTATGCATTTTTTTATAAAGGTGCGTAGTTGCCTTTAGCCCAGCGAATGTATCCACGTGACACCATTTCAACGAATGTTAAGATCCAACTTTGTTCTGATAGGAGCTTGCCTTTCCATTTGACCAAGAATTTTTTATATGATCTAGCCCATGTGTGTGTTGTTTTATCATCCAAAATGTTTTCAGTTTGCTCAAGTTTCTTGGGTGGAATTAATGGTGGTGGCAAAGGTAATTTTAGCACTTTAGTTGTATCTGTGTCTATAAAAGGGGAAAGATCACCTGCAAGGTTAGTATGGCTAGGTTCTGAAAAAGAATTGGCTTCAAGAAAAAGGGTTAGATCCTCAACATTAAATACATTGCTTGTGCCATAATCAAGAGCAATATCTAACATGTATGCATTAGAGCTTATTTTCTTTAGGACTTTAAATGGTCCCATCTTTTTAGCATGAAACTTTCTTACCCTTCCTGAAGGAATTCGTTCGGGACGAACCCGAACCATAAGAATATTGCCTTTTGAAAATTCGTGCAACCTGCGATGTATGTCAGCCATAGATTTATAATGCTCATTACTCAAATTAATTTTCATTATGAGCTCAGAGTGTAAGTCATGTATGTGTTTTGCAAAAGTATCAGCTGACTCGCTAACTCTAGAATCTGGTGACAATGGAATGAGGTCTATAGGCTTCCTGGGACTATAACCAATGACGACCTAAAAAGGGCTAAGTCTTGTGGTCCTATTAACTATTGAATGCAAACTCTGCCATAAGAAGATAAAAATCCCATGTGGTGACATGCTCTCCAACCAAGCAACGCAGTAGGTCACCAAGGCTCCTATTTACCACTTCAGTTTGTCCATGGGTCTGGGGATGGTATGCACTTGGGAACTTGAGCTTGTTACTTAGCATTTCCCACAAAGTTTTCCACAAGTAGCTAACATATTTCACATCTCTATCACAAACAATAATCTTAGGAAGACTATGAAGTCTCACTACCTCTCAAATTTTAGATGCATAATGTGTTTTGTTGTATGGAATAAAATGTGACATCTTGGAAAATCTATCCACCACAACAAATACTGAATCATTTCCTCTCAAAGTCCTAGGGAGTCCTAGCACAAAGTCCATGCTAATGTCTTGCCAAGGTACGTGTGGTACTGGTAATGGAGTGTATAACCTAGTGTTTTGTTTCCTGCCTTTAGTTGTATGGCATGTGCGGCAGTGGAAAACAATTTTGGAAACATCCCTCTTGATACTAGGTCAATAAAACCTATCTTCTACCATAGCAATTGTCTTGTCCCTACCAAAATTACCTACGGCGCCCCCGCATGTAACTCTTATATCAACTGGTCACGTAGGGATGTGGATGGGATGCACAATCTTATTCCCTTGAAGAGGAATCCATCATGAATGACAAAATCAAGGTGAGTAATAGAAGTGTTTGCCTTACAAGGATTAACATTATATTTTGATGCAAACAAACAAATAGAACTTAACATATTTGGTTGAGTGATGATATTTCAGATCTCAGAGATATGAAAGTAAGGTCAAGTACTCACAAGGATCAATTGAGGCTCATATTCCAAAGGAACATGATCATATGAAGCTTAAATGGCTTGAATTCAAAGACTAAAGCTTGAAGATCATGAGAGCATAGATGTTAAAGAGAAGTCGATGAAAAGCTCAAAGTATCTTAAAACTTGAAGATGAGAAGAAGATCAAAGCATGAAGAATTAAGTGTTTAAGAATGACAAATGGTTTAGAAGTCTTTATGTAAGTGCTTTAATATTTAAATATCTTTTGAAATATTGTTGAAGTTTTTTAGGGGAAATAGATGGACTTAGAGACCTATTTCAAAATCTTGGAAAATGTTTTGTGAAAGACCCAAACAAGAGAGCAAAATTAAATTAGAAAACCAAAAATGAAAAAAAAGAAAATGGATTGGTCAGCCGACTGACCAGATATACTCTGGGTTTAGTGAGCCGACAAACAGATAAATAACAACAAAATTAATTATCTAATCGACTGACTTAATGAATTGAAAACACCCAGCCAACTGACAACACCCAATCGGCTGACCCATTTTGAACTGTGTCACGCCAGCCGACTAACTATTTCCTAATTTTAATTTCTGGAAAACAGAAGGGTGTTACCGCCTGTCCAGCCAACTGACCTTGTGGAAATACACTGCCCAGTCGCCTAGTCAGCCAACTGACTCCACGGGTTTTGATTTTTAAAACTCCAATGGGAAAATTTCAAAAATTGACCTTTTCAAATATAAATATTATAAAAACTTGGTGGACATTCACAATTACTTGGGGAACAAGAAAAAAAAATCCTAAAATGCCTATAAATACTCCTTTAATCCCAAGAATTCAAATGTACAGGCAATCACATAGCATACTTGCATCAAATCTTTCAATCTCTCTCAAAGTTTCATATTGGTCATACTTTTGCAAGAGGGAAATCATCTGAATTGATGAAACACCAACCTAAGGTTCTCATACTGAGTTTTCTCAAATCACAAAGGAACCCTTGGTGAATTCTACACTTGAGTTTCAATTCTATTTCATATTGGTATTTAAATTATTGAAGTACTGTTAGAATTGGTGTATTCCCAAGAGATGGGGTGAATTGGAAATATTAATTTTTCTCCTAGGTTAAGTTAGCAGTCAATATGTTTTGGTAACCTAGGGTCCTTCTACACGGTTCCAAATGTGCTGATAAATAAAATACGTGGAATTTAAATCATGCACATCATTCATACAATAACATATACGTGCGGTAAATATAAAGTGCTGAAATGTAAATAGACACACGATATGTTATCGGGGTTCGGCCAACTGTGCCTACGTCCCCGCCTCTCGCTCGCAAGCCAGAGGATTCCACTAATAGCTCACTTAAGGGTGGAGCGACACCACTTACAACTAAGTCAAATTAACACAGGGCTGACCTCAACCTTAACCAAGTCAATTAGCTGGGCTGACCTCAACTTACACGCCTTAACAGGACGACGCACCTAGCTTTCCTAACCGAGTCTAAGCCAATCCGGTACTATTCCAGGGCTAGTCTCCCTCTTCAGGCCCATGCCTGAAAATACAATAGTATTTGAAATACAATGAAATGGTACAATCAAAATGCTTTCAAGTAAAGAAGATATGTACCCAGTTACGCGCAATCACATACACCACAAATGATATAATAAGTAAGCTCAATGTGGTCTTAAGATGTCTACTCTCAAATAGATTTACTATCGATGTAATTTTTGCGTGAGAGTGCAAACCTATATGATCTTTGTATCACTAGATATTCAATCTAAATGTTCAAGCAAATATATTAGCTACACTTCATATATTCAAATCAACAAGTTTTCTCAATACATATATGTATATGAAGCTCTAGCAATGTATAAGTTTGGTTTGCAAAAAGAGTTTAATCTTTGTATTCAACTATAGATATAAATCAATGAATATTGCAACAAAGATTTTTCTCACAAAAACAAATATCTCTTTAAAGATTTATCAAGACAAAGCACACTTGATATTTGAAAGTATTTTGAAATGGTTTTTGCAATCCACACCAAATACAAACTTCACAAGGTATTGCAATAAATGTGCAATACTTGGAAGTTTAATATAAGTCTTCTTAGGAGAGACTTATTAACAAAGTCCACTAAGAATACTTGGGTTAGCTCTCAACTAAAATCGTCAAAAACAATTACCACACATGGGAGAGCAACCCTAGAAAGCAACAACACTTAAATCACACTTACAAAAATGTTTGAGTGGAAGATCTGATAAGAATAAATGTTGAAGGATGAGTATTATAAACTTTGGGATTTTTAGAGATTTTCTCCTAATCAAAGATTGCTAATCCATGTTAATTTTCTCATATATATAGACATGAGAGAAAATATGACCGTTGGGGACCTATTGGGTATTTTTAGAAAAGTTTAATGATGTTTAGAGCATTTTAACCCTGTTTAAAAAATATTAACTACGGTAAAAAATCAGGGCAACCCGAGAGGTCCGGTCGACCAGAATAGGTTTGATCGACCAAGTCTCATATGGTTCGGTCGACCAGGGGACTTTTGAACTGAGGGCTCGGTCGACTAGGAGAAGGAGATTTCTCATTTTTTCGAGGTTTGGTCGACCAGGCAATTTGGAACTGGCTGGTTCGATCGACCTAACCACTAGGAATTCTCTCGAGGACCCTCCAGTCGACCAGGTAGTTGGAGAACAAAAGTTCTCGGTCGACTAGATGGTCAAACTTTTGACCCAAGGAGGTTTCGGTCGACCAGGGCTTTTTGAACTACCTGGTTCGATCGACCAGATGGTCAAACTTTTGACCCATGGAGGTTTCGATTGACCAGGGCCTTTTGACCTACCTGGTTCGGTTGACAAGATAGTCAAACTTTTGACCCAGGGAGGTTTCGGTCGACCAGGGCTTTTTGAACTAACTTGGCTGGTCGACCAAAAGTGCACCATGTGTGCATTTCGATCCCGTCTTGAAACATACAAGCTCTGTTCAAGTGCCTAACAAGTATGTGTGAAAATGCGTGTGTCCTAAGGTCACTTTGGGTCCAATTTGAAGACACCGAGAAAGTCCGGTGTTAGTCAACCGAAGGGAAAACCCTAAGGTCTTTCTAAGGTCTTTTCTCATCCATGGTTTGTTTGAGCTTACGTAGTAAATCATAGATGTGATGTGTGTAAGCTTATTACAAACCAGAGCCCTAGTTACTATTACAGACCTTTCCTACTTAAATATTACAGACCCGAATATAAATTACAACAAATAAATTATATCTAGGGTATTTAGGGTCTTCGTTTTCCTTCGGATCTCCGAGTGCCATCATAGGATACTACCAAGGTAAACCTGCACATCAACTCGGTAGTCATTAAATACCTGAGTATTTGTCATAATTAAAACAGTGTATGACCCATAGGGTCAACAAGTACCTAGAGCTTAAATTGTACTAATCTACTCTGTTTTGAGAGTGCTATTGTACGCAGAGATTACTTCATATCTTTTGTAGTTCTTAGACGATTTGAGGTGTTTAGATCGTTGGCTAAGTGAGGGGATATCGCTTAGAGAGGTGTTGCTCTAGCCTAATTGAAGGAGTGACCAAATGAAGGTATATCGTTTGGAGAGGTGAGCTCTAGCCTTCTGAAGGAGTGTGTAAATGGTGTTGTTTTTCTCGGCAAAGGAATTGGTTTTAGTGAATCCTGTGGTTTGCCAATGGCGAGGACGTAGGCTGGGTATAAGCCGAACCTCGTAAAAATCCCGGTCTCACTTTCTCTTTCCCTTACTCTTTATTTTCAGCACATATAAATTGCATCAATGATTTAATTTTTTACTACGTATATTTGGAAATCAAGTAAACTTAAAGTCTAATTTTGATTTGGGTTGCGAAAACCAAAAGGGAGTACATTAGTTAAACCATACTTTGCGAAAACTATAAGGGAGTACGTTAATTGGTTAACACGCAAAGATAAATTAACAAAGAGTTTATTTGAATTCTAAATTTTGGGAAGAGTGTGAATGTTTTGAAAATCACTTTGAGAAAGCTAATTCATTATCAAAAGGATTGCATTAACTACAGGGTTGCAAACAAACAAAAGCTTAAATCTTGTACCTTATATCTTGGTTTGGATATTATGTTTGATTGGATAATTAGTTTGGTTGATTGATTGGTTACTTGATTTTTTAATCAATAGTGTTGTGGATTGTATAAAAATAACTAAGTTCTTTTGTGATTGATAAACTAAACAAAAAAGTCAAGAATTAGTTAAAAGAAATAAAAGAGGTTAAGAAGTCTTAAAAGGAATTAAGAGAAAATTTTTTTAAATCCAATTCACCCCCCTTTTGGGACTACATCTTAGTTTTCAATTGATATCAGAGCGGGGTTATAGAAAATCTCAATTAGTAGCTATAAACAGATCTTAATGACTCACATAGGCGTAGCTCCCTTTGGAGAGGGACAATCCTCAACTAGGCCTCCTATCTTTTGTGGTTTAAATTATATATTTTGAAAACAAAGGATGAGAATATATATTCAAACTATGAATTGGAAAGCTTGGGAGGTTGTCACGGATGGTGAATTAATTCCTACCAAACTAGTAGATGGAAAACACATCCCCAAAGAGGAAAAGGATATGATTGAAATAGATCATAAAATGCTGCAAGTTAATTTTAGTGCTATGAATGCTTTATATTGTGCGCTTGATATGAATGAATTTAATAGAGTAATGGCTTGCAAATCGGCTAAAGAAATATGGGACAAGCTAGAAGTAACTTACGAAGGCACTATAGATGTTAGGGATAATTGGATTGATATGCTTACAAGAGAATATGAAACTTTTAGGATGAACCCGAATGAATCCATAACTAATATATTCACTAGGTTCACTCATATAATAAATTCCCTAAATGCCTTAGGAAAAACCTACACTACCTATGAAATGATAAGGAAAATTCTTAGAAGGCTGCCCCCTATATGGGAACCAAAAACCACAGCCATAACGGAATGAAGAAATTTGAGAAACACCTCCTTAGATGAGCAAATAGGTTCTTTACTCACATATGAAATGTCAATGAATGAAAAGAGTGGAAAAACCAAAGCCCAAGAGTCTATAACCTTCAAAGCCTCAAAAGAAAACTCTAGTAGTGAAGAAGAGATGGATGAAGATGAACTAGCCTTCATATCTATGAAACTTGCAAAGATACTAAGAAGGAAGAATAAATTTAAAAGAAGAATTCAAAACTCTAAATCAGATGAAGAAGAAACTCGTACAAAATCAAGAAATAAAATCCCCACATGTTATAGTTGCAACAAAGCTGGACATATAAAACCGAAATGTCCATTACTAAAGAAAGAGTCTAAGAGGAAAAATAAAAAGACCATGAATGCCACTACTTGGGACAACATGAATACAAGTAGTTCGGAATATGAATCAAGTGACCAAGAGGTTGCTTATACTTGCCTTATGGCATGAGACTATAAGGGAAGCTCCTCATCCAAATCAGTTAATGGTTATAGTAGTGATGAATCAAACAATGAAAGCATACCATCTTATGAAGACCTTCAAAATGATTTATACAAAGTATATAAGATGCTAATCAAAGTAACTAAACAAAACACATCATTGAAAAACAAGAATGATGGAATGATGAAAGAGTTAGAATCAATTAAGATTGCTGAAAATGATAAAGATTCAAAACTTAGAATCAATTAAGATTGCTGAAAATGATAAAGATTCAAAACTCAAGAAAATAGAAAATAAGTATGAAGCTGCAATAAAAGAATTAGAAGCTAAAAATCTTGTTGAAAAAGAAAAAGACTTGAAAATTAAGAAATTATAAAGCAAGAATGAAAAGATGATAGAAGATCTTTGATCCCTATCCTCCATAGAATATGAGAAAGACATATACATTTTTGAATTAGAGGATAAAATAAGAAACTTATCTCAAAATTTAGAGAAATCACAAAAGAAGGAGAATGACAATAAAGATATTGAAATAAATGATCTCAAAAATCAAATTGAAGATAAAGAAAAGATCATTTCCAACTTCACAAAAGGAAAGGAAAACTTTGACAAAATGATAGGCTCACAAAGGATGACCTTAAACAAAGAAGGCATTGGATTTAATGGGGTTGAAAATGAAAAGAAAAAGAATCTTTACATGGGTTATTTTTCAAAAGCATCCAAAGATTATGCTAGCACATCTTCTAATGCCTACACTAACACCATATGCTATCAATGTAAGAAAAAGGGACATATAAAGTTTGAATGTCCATTTAAAAGAAAAGGTGTGAAGACTAAACAAGTTTGGAGAATTAAAGAAACATCTCTTGGTAAACCATCCGAAACCAAGAAAATATGGGTACCAAAAATGAAATACTAAATTCTTTAACTTCAATTGATATTAAATTTATGGAACATCATACAAATATATTGCATAAATTGAAATAGAGAACAAGGATAAAATTATTCAAGCTTATCTTATTGAAACTCATGAAAATTGTTGGCCTCAAATCAATGAATGAATCATACAAGGCATAAAATGGAAAACATTAGGATACATGAAGTTTGGATGTTTAAATGAAATCAAATAAAAATAAAATTTGAAGCAAATAGAGCTTATTGATAAAGAAGAAAGCTTGGTAGAAGAATTGTTAGCCGATTGACCATACGATTAGCCAACTAACTGAACAAAACCATTAAAGAGAAAGTATAGGTCAGCCGACTGGACAGAAGCTTAGTCGACTAACTGAAGGAAAATTTGTTAAAAGTTTGAAATAAAATACTTGAGCAACATAAGAACAATCCAAGCAAAAGTATGGTACAAAGCACATGATATGATTTACTCCATGCTTGTATGAATGCAATATAATACGTGTGTACATCTTAAATTTGGTATCTTGAAATTTTTAAAGATAATAAAAATATTGATAATTTATAGCTCACTATATTTTGAAAATTTGAGCATAAAGTTATGAAGCATGATTTAGAAACATGAATTTTGATATGAATTGATAAATTCTTGGCCATGTATGCTTATGATGGATCACATGGATAAATAGATAAATTTGAAACTAAATAATAGAGTATTCATGAGCTGTGCATAATGTGACATTAACATTGGTATCTATAAAGTGTATTAGTATCCATTAATATAAATTAGTATTTGAGCATGACAAGTACAATTATATCCATGAGTAAATTATGAAATTGATATGATATTGGTATTTAATATCCATGAGCATATACATCAAAAGTTTGAAACATGGACAATAAATTTAGAAAACATAATTAGTATCAAATAAGAATGTATTAAATTCATGGGGAGTATTATGACTCATAACTTGTATTTTGTTTCTCAATTTTTTTTTATATCATGAATTACTTTTTATTAGGTATCATAAATTTTCAATTGGTATCATAAATTTTCAATTTGAGTTTGGTATTAAAAATTCAAAAGTTCAATTGGAATTAAAATTAATGAAAATTTAAATTGGTATCATATACTTGACATGCATGATTTATATTCAAATGCTCAAAAATATGATTTATTTTGTTTATATCATATTTCTTTTGATTGATGTCAAAAGGGGGAGAAGTTTTGAGTAAAAATTGAAGATTGAGTTTGTATTGAAATATTTTGAAATTATATTTCAAAAAGGAGAGAAGTATTTGACAAAGGGGAGAAGTACATGATATTGAATGATCTTAAAATTCGTGTTGATAACAATCTTAATCTTACAAATATGTTGAAGATGATGCTTATTGAAAAAGGGAGTCTTCTTAAGGCTTACCATATTTTTGCTCATTGTTTGTCATCGTGAAAAAGGGGGAGATTGTTGGTTTTACAAGGTTTAACATCCTATTTTGATGCTAACAAATAAGTGAAACTTAACAGATTTAATTGAGTGATGATATTTCATATCTCATAGATATGAAAACGAGGTCAAGTACTCGCAAGGATCAATTAAAGCTTATATTCCAAAGGAACATGATCATATGAAGCTTAAATGACATGAATTCAAAGACTAAAACTTGAAGATCATGAGAGCATGGATATTAAAGAGAAGTCGATGGAAAGCTCAAAGTATCTTAAAACTAGAAGATGAGAAGAAGACCAAAGCATGAAAACTTAAGTGTTTAAGAATGACAAATGGTTTAGAAGTCTTTATGTAAGTGCTTTAATATTTAAATATCTTTTGAAATATTGTTGAAGCTCTTTAGGGGAAATAGATGGACTTAGAGACCTATTTCAAAATCCCGAAAAATGTTTTATGAAAGACCAAAACAAGAGAGCAAAATTAAATTTGAAAACCAAAAATGAAAAATCAGAAAAGACTGGTTAGCTGACTGACCATAAATACTCTGGGTTTAGTCAGCTGACTGACAGATAAATAATGGCAAAATTAATTGTCTAGATGACTGACTCAATGAACAGAAAACACCCATACGATTAACAGTACCTAGCCGACGGACCCATTTTGAACTGTGTCACGTAACCGACTGACTATTTCCTGATTTTAATTTTTAGAAGACAAAAGGGTGTCAGCCGCCTGTCCAGCCGACTGACCCTGTGGAAATACACTACCAGTTGCCTGGTTAGTCGATTGATTCCACGAGTTTTGATTTTTTAAACTCCAACGGGAAATTTTCAAAAATTGGTTTTTCAAATATGAACGTTATAAAATTTTGGCAGACACTCCAAGTTACTTGGGGAACAAGGAAACTAATCCTTAAATGCCTATAAATACTCCTGTTAGATTTGGTGTATTCCCATGAGGTGGGGTGAATTGGGTATTTAAAATTTATTCCTATACAACATATATGTGCTGAAAATAAAAGTGTGGAAAATAAATTTGTGGAAATATAAAAAACACGCACAATATGTTATCAAGGCTCGGCCAAATGTGCCTACATCCTCGCCTTTAGCTCGCAAGCATGAGGATTCCACTAATAGCTCACTTAACAGGTAAAGCGGCACCTAATACAACCAGGTCAATTAGCACAGGACTGACTCCAACCTTTACAAATTCTCCTTGAGGGGCGGAGAAGACCCTAGGTCAAATTCACAGGGCTAACCCCAACCTTTACACAATCCTTACTGGGCTTGATTACCGCCCCCTCAGGCCACGCTAGGAAATACAACAGTATTTTCCTCAATCAAGTTTGTACAGTGATTGTGCTTTCATGTAAATCAAATATGTACCCAATACACGCAAGTAATAATCAATCCACACCAAACATATAGGATCTATAAGCTGAGTGGTGTATGTGTGCAATCTACACTCAATATAATAATTATACTCAGTCAAGCACAAGAGTGTTCTAAACAAGCAGTATCTTTGAAACAAGTTAAATGAAATCTCAATAGCAAATCAGGGTTTCAAAGATGTTAATCAAGTATTCAAACTAGCTCAAAAGATTTCCTTTAATGAAATAAGTACGCGAGTAGTTTGAAAAATATTTTAGCTTATAAAAAATATTTTGCACAACAAAATCAAAGCTATGGGACACTTGCAATGACAATGCAAATATCTCAAGCTTGCTAGTTTATCCCTACACAAGATTTATAATATTGAAATCAGTGGGATAAACGTAACTAAACTCCCCTAAAATCAATCAATCAAACAAGAACAATGAAAGTATTAGCAATGTCTAATAAACACAAGAACACTCAATAAACTCTCACAATATCAAGATGTATCAAGGGAATAAATATTTAAGAGTATTTTGGACAAAATAAGATTTAGAGATAGAGAGGATTTTTGCTAATTATTTTGGCTAATCTCCCACTAATTTTTGCAAATGAAGGCCTATATATAGAGATAGGAAAAATTATAGCCGTTAGGACATGTAAGGTATTATTAATATTGTTTTAAATTATTTTAACCCAATTAACCCCGTTTAAAGATATTAACCGCAGTAAAATATTTGGGGCAACTCGAGAGCACTGGTTGACCGAAGGAAGTTCAGTTGATCGAGTTGCTTTAAGTTCGGTCGACCGGGCATTGATTGAACTACAAGTTCGGTCAACCAGACATGGAAGTCCAAGGGCAATTTTTTTTCACTTAGCGCGGTTTGGTTGAACGGGAACCATTTGAACTAGATAGTTCGGTCGACCAGAGCATTGTTATACATTTTGAACACAGTCGACCAGATGGTCAATATGTTGACTCTTAGGGTGTTCGATGGACCAGGAAGAATATACTCGCCATGGCTCGGTCAACCGGGCTGTGGTCAGACTGTTGACCCGGACCCAGTTCGGTCGATCGGGAGGATTTTGTACTAACAAGGACGGTCAACCGAATATGCATATTTTGTGCATTTCGGTCCTATTTAATCATGCAATCGCCCTATTAAAATTCCATACATATATATGCATAAATGAGTGTCCTAGGGTCATTTCTAGGTCTTTTTGAGGACACAAAAAAAATCCGGCGTCAATCGATTGGCGTTCCCTAAGGTCTTTCTAAGGTCATGATTTTGTGTAGGGACCTAGAGTCATTCTATGGTCTTTGAGCTTTATAGTTATACATGCATGATATGCACCAATTATTACAGGTCATTTCTGCTAAAATATTACAGACCTGAATTAAAATTAATATAAATTACAAAAATGAATATTCAACTAGGGTCTTCATTTTCCTCCGAGTCTTCAAGTTCCATCATATGATATTGCCAAGATAAACCTGCACATCAACTTGGCAAACATTAAATACCTGAGTATTTGTCATAATCAAACAGGGTATGACCCATAGGGTCAACAACTCTTTTAATCCCAAGAGTTCAAACATACAAGCAATCACACAACATACTTGCATCAAATCTTTCAATCTCTCTCAAAGTTTCATATTGCTCATACTCTTGCTGGAGAGAAATCAACTGAATTGCTGAAACACCAACCTAAGGTTCTCATACTGAGTTTTCTCAATTCACAAAGGAACCCTTGGTGAATTCTACACTTGAGCTTCTATTCTATTTCTTATTGGTATTTAAATTATTGAAGTACCTAGAGCTGAAATTGTACTAGTCTACTCTTTTTTGAGAGTGCTATTGTACGCAAAGATTACTTCATATCTTTTTTAGTTCTTAGATGATTCGAGGTGTTCAGATCGTTGGCTAAGTAAGGGGATATCGCATAGCGAGTTGATGCTCTATCCTAATTGAAGGAGTGACCGAACGAGGGCATGTCGTTTGGAGTGGCGGACTCTAGCCTTCTGAAGGAGTGTGTAAACGGTGTTATTCTGCTTAGTAAAGGAACTAGTTTTAGTGAATCCTTTCGTGGTTTGCCAAAGGCGAGGACGTAGGTTGGGTATAAGTCGAACCTTATAAAAATCTCTATCTCACTCTCTCTTTCCCTTACTCTTTATTTTCAGCACATATAAATTGCGTGGATGATTTAATTTTTTACTACGTATATTTGGAAATCAAGTAAACTTAAAGTCTAATTTTGATTTGGGTTGCGGAAACCGAAAGGTAGTACGTTGGTTAAACCATACTTTGCGAAAACCATAAGAGAGTATGTTAATTGGTTAACACCCAAAGATAAATTAACTAAAATTTTAATTGAATTCTAAATTTTGGGAAGACTATGAATGTTTTGAAAATCATTTTGAGAAAGCTCATTCATTATCAAAAGGATTGCATTAACTACAAAGCCGAAAACAAACAAAAGCTGGAATCTTACACCTTATATCTTGGTTTGGATACTGTGTTTGATTGGATAATTAGTTTGGTTGATTGATTATTTACTTGATTGTTTAATCAATAGTGTTGTGGATTGTATAAAAAGAACTAAGTTCTTGTGTGATTGATAAATTAAACAAACTAGTCAAGAATTAGTTAAAAGAAATAAAAGTGGTTAAGAAGTCTTACAAGGAATTAAGAGAAAATTTTTTTAAATCCAATTCACCCCCCCCCCTCTTGGGACTACGTCTTAGTTTTCAATAAGTACCCTGAAGCAGATCAGAGAATATATCAGAAAAGTCATGACACTGAGGGTATTCATGCTTGATGCTTTTGAAGCCAATAACCTTAATATGATGTGTCTACAATGTGGCTACGACTTGGCTCAAAGCATCGGCTGCTTTATTCTCGACACCAGCTAGGTATTTGAGCACAAAGGTGAACTGTTGTATGTAGTCGGCCCATTTTATGTATCTATGCCCCAACTTCCTTTGAGTATGCTGGCTCACTCTAAAAATGAGCAGCTCGGAAGCTATCCCAAGTATAGGAGTCAATCATGTAATACTTAGCCCAAAGGTTAGATCATTTCCTCAAGTAATGCATTTTAATTGCAAAGTCATGTAATTCCAAAAGAAATTAAGAAAAGAAAAATTTACTGAACATAATTCAAATTCAGTTTCTTGGGATTTTTGAGGTTTTTGCAATAGAATTTAAATTCTAACTAAAAATTAAATATGCATGAAATAACTTAAATAAATACCAGATTCAATGTCTAGAATAATGAAAGAACTAAACCCTGCAATCATTCAACTAAATAAAAATATTAACTTTAAACATAAACCTAAAAAAGAATTCGCTCTAAATAAAAACACCCAAAGAAAATAATTAATTTCCTATAAAACTTTAAATAAGAAGACAAATTGAAATTAACAATAATAATGCTTGAACAAGAATTTAAATGCAAGAGAGAGAGAGAGAGAGAGAGAGAGAGAGAGAGAGAGAGATTTAAACAAAAATTTATCTAGTAAAAAGAAAGTTCTTAAATTAAACAAACTATTTTTAAACAAAAATTAATCCAAACTTTGAATAAATTAAAAACTTAACAATAAAATTAATTTTTTAAAAATTGAGTTCAAATAAAGAGAGAGATGAGAGAGTCAGGGAGAAGAGAGAAAAGAGAAAAGAGAAGAGAGAAGAGAGAAGAGAGAGAGAGAGAGAGAGATAGTGGAAAATCTGAGAGAGGCCGAGAGTCTTCTGCTATCTTGCTCACAACCGCCTCCCGTTGCTCCCTTTTCCCCCATAAACCCTCCTCCATAAAATATCTTATTCCCCCTCTAATATTTTTTCCTAGTCATGTCTCCTCTTTAGATAGGCGCATGGGCCATTTTTTTCGTGGCCCAAGACTCTTTTTTTTCCTTAAGCACTGCACACGGCCCAGCGCAACAACTTCACTTTCAAGCCCAATTTTGACCTAGTAAACGTTGGAATTAGCAAAAGACAATTTCACATTGAATAGTAGATATCGTAGTAAGCTTTCCAATGCCACTTTAATCACACCAATACGATGTCAGATGAAAGGGTTATGATTAATACTAAAATATGTTCAGGCTGTCTCCTAGCGAATTTCAGACTTGGATTGTTGCCCACTTTTCATTGCATGACACAGATTCATGTGCATGAAACCCATGTAGTCTTCTCACATGGAAACAGTTTCTCTTTTATGTCTCCTTTAATTTAAAAAATTATCACATTACATAGCACGAAGTATTCAACTTTTACACACGCACATGGCCTCAAACAACTATATGCATGGCTCGTCATTTGCAGGCGTGTGACTCACGGTCCGGTCTTCGATATTTGGTTTCATGCATATGACCTTGATTTGAACTCTAAATCACGTACACACATGTACATTTTTAATCTTGGCTTTAATGTCCAAAAATTATCATGCAATAATAAGTTACCAAAAATTCGTAAATTATCGAGTAATGAACCAAATATTGTAATTTGAGCTCAATGTTAAATTATTGAACATAATTAAGTGTTTAATTAAAAATATAATCTTTAATGCATGATTTTAAATACCTAATTATGCAATTTAGACTCGTAATCATATGCAAATACCTAAGGGCTTGGTGGTTAGAGTATAAGACAAACTCATGGGGAAGGAGGTAATGTCTCCAGTGTCGCAATGATTGCACTACATCATAAACTCTTTGTCATAAGTGGAATATCTTTGTTTTGCCTCATTCAACTTCTCACTAAAGAAGGCAATCAGGTGACCTTCTTGACTAAGCACTCCTCCTATGCTAACTCCCGATGCATCACATGCAACCTCAAATACTTTTGAAAATCAAGGAGATGTAACACTGGTGCTCTAGTCATCATATCCTTAATATCCAAGAAAGCTTTGGTTGTAGATTTTGACCATGAAAATTCACCTTTCTTGAGCGAGTTTGTAATGGGAGCCATGATAGTTCTGAAGTTTTCGATGAACCTTCTATAGAATGTGGCTAACTTATGAAAACTCCTTGCCTCATGAATGTTTTTGGGAGTAGGCCAATCCCTGATGCCTTTAACCTTTTCGAGGTCAACAAAAACTCCCTTGTCAGAGACTACAAACCCTAAGAAGATGACTTGTGTGGTCATAAAGAAACACTTCTTTAGGTTTGCATACAATTTCTGTTCTCTTAGGACCTCAAAGATGCTGCTCAAGTGGAGAAGGTGATCCTCCCTAGTCCGACTATAGATCAAGATATCATCAAAGTAGACTACTAGGAAGTGCCCAATGAAAGGTCTTAAAAGTTGGGTCATAACTCTCATGAAAGTGCTTGGTGCGTTAGTTAAGCTAAAGGGCATTACTAACCACTTATATAACCCATCCTTTGTCTTGAAAGCATTTTTCCACTCATCCCCTAGTCGGATTCTAATCTAATGGCATCCACTTTTAAGATCTATCATGGAAAATATTTTGGATACCACCATCTAATCAAGCATATCGTCAAGTCTAGGTATGGGAAATCGATACTTGACGGTGATCTTGTTGATAGCTCTACTATCAATGCACATCCTCCAAGTGCCATCCTTTTTGGGAATGAGAAGAGCCGGATATGCATATGGACTCATGCTCTCTTGAATAACACCCCTTTCCCTTAGTTCATCTACTCGCCTCTTTAGCTCATCATGTTACTTTGGGTTCATTCTATAATGTGGCAAACTAGGTAGAGATGAACCAAGAACAAGATCAATTGCATGTTAAATATCTCTCATCGGAGGCAATTCACTCGGTGGCTGAAAAATGACATTTTCAAACTCAAAAACTATGGGGAATACTTCCGGAGGTGTCTCCTGCTCAGGACTCTTCAGCTTGGCTTCATTGACAACAATCACATAAACGACTTGATTTTCTTGACTCTCAAACTCAAAGTCCTTCTTGTTCATAATATGTAAGGATCGACTAGCTTGTTTTCCTTTCGTCTCCTCTTTCTTCTTGTTTTTCTCACTCTTGGGCTCAAGTGGATTGAGAATGATTCTTTTTCCATTACACTTAAAAGAGTAGGTGTTGGCATGCCCATTATGTGAGACATCCATGTCAAATAGCCAAGGTCTCCCAAATAGAATATGAGAAACGTTCATGGGGAGCACGTCACACCAAATTTGGTCCTCATACTCTCCAATCTTAATGGGGACTAAACACCTATGGCTTACTACTGGCATGGTAGTTGCATTGACCCATGAAACATTATATGGGTTGGGATGAGGCTCTATTTTTAATCTTAACTTTTTAGCTGCTAACTTTGAAATCACATTCATGTAGCTCCCACCATCTACGATCATCTTGCAGCTTTTACTCCCACACTTGATATAAGTGTAGAAAATAGAAGTACGACGCCAATATTCCTCTCCCCTAGGCATTACCATAAGACGTCTCATCACACTTAGCTACACATTCTCATCATCCTTACTACTGAGCACATCTTCACCTATTTCATTTGCAGCATCATATGGTGCATCATCTTCTTCCTCTTCCTTTTCTTTCTTAATTGCTAAATTCCTATTAAGGCATTGTCTGGAAAATTTTCTTTTTTTTTGGCACTTGAAACATACTTCGGTGCCAGAATTTTGGTGAGAGGATCCCGTTATTGGGGCTTTCCATTTGTCGAATGGTTGTTGGACTATGGGGTTGCTCCCAAGAGAAGTGACTTGTCCTGCAAATGCTTGTTTAGACTTGTCAATGCTCTATATTTTCCTAGGATAGGTTTCATTTGAGGGGTTGCCATACCGCCTTCCCATTTACCCTTTGTTCATCTGCTCAAAGTAATAAGCTAGATTAAATGCTTGTTCAAAAGATGTTATGTGATGGGAAGACATCTCTCTCCTTAGTTTAGACCTTAACCTAGTGTGGAACCTAGCAATTTGTTGGCTCTCTGTCTCATCAACTCCACACCTAATAGACAACTCATCGAATTGGGTCATATACTCAAGAACAGTCATATTACCTTGACGCAAGCTATAAAGTTAATCCATAAGGCGCTCTTGGTAGCTAATAGGCACATACTTCTTGGGGAGCCTATCTTTCATCAAATCCCAATGCTAAATAGGCCTATGACGTAGGTGAGCCTCTTGCCTCTCCACATTCATCCAATGGAGTTTTGCTTGTCAAATCAATCCCATATTGGCGAATTAGACCCGATGAGGGTCAATCATCCTGGACCACTCAAAGTAGGCATCCATCTCAGCTAACCAATCTTGAAAAGGTTTGGGATTCATTTGACCATCAAATGTAAGAGCTTCTATCTTCACCTTCCTAGTTATGTCCTTGTAAGGATCATGTCGGTCCCTACGTTGTGGTCTTTGACCTTGTAATTCATCCAAGTCATATCCTCATCATCCCAATATGGGTCATAAGGATCATGATGTTGGGGTCTCCCATAATTAGCTCGGGGAGAAGGTCATCTTGGTAGAGGAGGAGGTCATCCTCTTGGAGAGTGAGGTTGAATCCTCTGGGATAGAGGTCGTTCCCTAGATGGAGGTCTCTTGGCCTCCATTTTCTTGTTCTAAGGGCTACTCTATGCTTCCTTGAGGTGGGTCTTGTGGGTTTTAAGTTTCCAACCTCTCAATTCTAGTTAAGGCCTCTTCAAGGTCCCTATTCAATCTAAGGACTTGTTCTTGGAGGTCATGAAGGATGTTATCCCGTTCATAATCACATCTACGATATTGGTATGCATTTCCAGACCTAGTTGCCATCTAATGGGTATTAGGCCAACATAAGGAACACCAAATGGGGCATTCAGCCAAAGTAAAAAGGAGGATCAATCCACTAGTCGAGCTATGTAAACTAGCCAACCTAGCCAAACCTAGGCTCTGATACCAATATGATGTAGGACAATTCTAGGAACCCTAGTCCTACCAAAGACCCTCTCACAAATGTGCACACACCAGATACACTGTAAGATGAGAATTTAATTAATCATAATGAACAATATAAATTATATGCGAAAATTATAGGTTGTGAAAATTCAAAAAGTTATAAGATTCACGTAGACTTGTCCTTAAGAACCTAATCAAGTAGGATAAGATAATTACTTGAAAGATGGTAGATTCAAGCCTTAGAATTAAGCCTAAACATGCAAATTATATATCCTTAGAATAAGACACAATCAAGCATTCAAGTGCGAAAATATTTTTGGCTTTGAAGAGTTTGTCTGCAGACATTGTTCAAAGACATGCAATGGATTTTTTTTGAAAAAGCTGTTAGAAGATGAACATTATATTGACTATCTAGGGTGTGTTTTGGAAGTGTTTTAAATGAGATTACTGAAATTATTCGGAATGATAAACATAACACACTCGAACCTTGCTCGATATCCCAAATGAAGATTCTCAGCGCTACTTGGGGTTGTGATTGATCCACTTGATTGTTAAAGCAATAATCTCACACAATAGCTACTGGAATGGTAAGATGAAGAATGGAGAACGATAATTTCGTGGCCTCTCACCACTCAATCTCCAAAGGAGAAGGGATGTGGTCTCTTACCACTCACTCACAAAGAGGGAACAAGCTTAAAGCTTAAGCACAAGGCAATAACTCTTGATTCAATTCAAAATACTTGATGTCCCTAATAACTTATATGCCCAGATATATATAACGATGTTGGACCAAGCCTCCAACCATTGGTAAATAAAATATAACAAAGCTTTGAATGAAAAATGATAAAGTGAAACCAAAAAGTCAAAAATGTAGAAATTTCAAAACAAATAGTCTCATTCTTTGGCCTTCCAGATGTTCAATACTTTGACTTAGCTCACCTACTATATACCAAATAAAGATATGGAATTCTTATTTGCAACATACTTGGAACCACTCCATTTGCTCTTTTTTAGAGAAAGTTATGGCATATTTGGTGAAGGTGTATAACTGTCCATGTGATGTAAAATTTCTGGACGAATGACTACTGTTATTGGGCTGCCAACTTGTGCACATTTTGAGCTTCATGTGTTTCCATATACCCAAAGAAAGGTATGTGAGTCTTTTTTCTAGCCCAATTGGAATCGAGCTATTTGGGCCTTTGTAGATGAAGTTATGCATTTCTTTTTTTTTTTGTAAAGGTGTGCAGTTGCCTTTATCCAAGCAAATATATCCACGTGACACCATCTTAGCGAATATTATATTTGGGGATTGTTGATCCCCATAAAAAGAGTATATGAATTTTTGAATCAATGCTCTTTGGATATTGGAATGTATCCTTTAAGTATGATCACTATTTTGAGTAAGGATACGAACCATGGAATTGGATGAAACTTTACCGAATGTGATTGTGGTTGGCAAAGAGTTCCTATGGAGGAGAAGGTGAACCAACACTAGAGAGTTTTTATAATTTAAGCACATAGGAAAAATTTTATTTTAAATGGATGAATATTTTATTCCCTTAGTGGATGCCTCCAATTTTGTTAAAAATATGTCTTTTAAATAAGCACTCGAAGAATAGAAATTTATGATCATTAGTGCTTAAGCCTAGAGTAATGAATGCTACTTGTTCAAGGTTTTTAAGGTTGGGTTTAGGATTAAATGATATATATTATGAGATGGATCCCCTAAACCACAAGCTTGTGCGATGGACAATGTATGCTTAACTTAAGATGTTTATATTAAAGTATGAGTTAAGCATTTGGAAAAATTTACCTAGCAATGATGCCTTGTCCATTTGGAAGTGGATTTTATTCAAATTTTGAATTGGCTTACTAATCTTATGATTCTTAGTATAGCAATGGTGTATAGTGAATACACATACTAAGATTTGGAATTTTAAGCACACACCATTTCTCGAGCCTATAGTTATCCACTGAAACCATCCTTCCTCATCTCCTACTGGATTTGCTTTCATGATTACCCACATCCTTTTCCTATCTATGCCTCGGGAACTTCTAAGTAAGCAATTAAACTATACGTGCCACATTGTTTTACAAAATAAGTAGGTATTGAATATACATAAAAGTTTATGCTTATTTATTCTGTCTATACCTGATGCGACATGACTGCGGGTTTGATAAGCAGAACAGGAACCCTTTTTGAAATTATTTTTCATTTTAATTGCGAAAGGTTCGTTATGATTATTCTTTTCATTTTCAGCTTTGATTATAACTTTAGAAGAATCAATTATTTCTTTCTTTAAGCAGATGATTTTCAAAATCTTCTCAATCTTTTTCTTTTCAAGAATAGCATGATAATCTTTTAATTCATCTAACTGCTTTGCTAGCCTTTTATTCTCATTTTTCAGAAATGATTTCTGCTTAGATAAATTAACTAGAAATTTATTCATTTTCAATAAAGTCTTTTCTAGTTTTTCACCAAAGGGCATACTTTCATCATTAACAACAGTACATGATTCATCATCATATTTACTGCAATAATCATTGCATGAATCATGGCAAACATTATCAACAAGATTATTACACAATCTAGCAGATTATTCATCGCATAATATATTTCATCATTCTACATGAGGATTGTTGACTTTATAGGTCATACCCGATTTTGATAATGACAAATACTCTTGGTATTTGATGACTTTTGAGTTTGTATGCAGGTATATAATTAGCAGATCAACTAATGGCACATGAAGACTCAAAGTCTAAAGACCCCGAAGAATTCTTTTGTTATAATTAATATTTGTTCTATTTGGTTCTGTAATACTAAATAGTAAAAAGATCTTTAATAATCTGCATTGCATGCATGTAGGAACTATAAATCTCAAGACCTTAGAGACCTTAGGGATCACCCTAAAGGTCGACCTTCAGTCGACCGACGCTAGGTTTTTTGGTATGCTTCAAATGCCCTTAGAAAAGACCCTAGGTCCCAGTACTTGCACATAAGAAAGTCCTCAACATCACTTATTATATCAGGGAAATCACTTTAGGCTAAAAATGAACTTAATAGAAAGTATTAAGAGGGTTCGGCAAACTGAACCCAGGTCGTGTAAAATGGCTCGGGCGACCGAACTAGTCAACATGTTGACTTTGTGTTCGGGCACTCGAACTCGTTTTGAGCGTATCGTCCATGGGTACCCGAACCTATGTTAGAGCACTTTTCAACTACTAGGGTGACTGAACGACACGTTCAAGTTGGGCTCGGGTGACCGAATTGGTCAATTCGGTTAACCGAACTTGGAGCTGGGAACCCGAACTAACGAACAAATTGCTACTAACTTTGCTTCAGCCAACCGACTCACCCTTCAAGCACCCGAACCTCTAAAAGATGTATTTTTCACTGTGTCTGTTCGGGCACCCAAACTTTTGGCCGGACACTCGAACCTCACGGGTTAAAATATTTTTTACCAAATTTTTAAATGAGGTAAAAAGGGTTAATATTCTTAATGGTTCTTCAAACAAATTTAATTATACCCACTATGTCCCCAAAGGTAAAAAATTCCTCTTTTCCTATATATACCCATTCATTTGTCATAATTAGCAAAGGATTAGCAAATTTGATTAGGCTAAAATTCTCTCAAAATCCAAAACCCTATTTTAGCCTATGCTACTCCAAAACACTCACACACACCATCCTTCTTGATCTTACAAGTGTTGTGAGTATGTTTTGTGTGGTTGTGCTTCATTTGTACTTGCTAATACTCTCATTATATTATATTGATTGTTTGATTTTATTGAGAGTAGAAGCATCAAGTTCTTCCACTGATTTAACTTGATAAATCTTGTGTTGGAAGACTTGGAAGGTTGTGGTTCTTGCATTGTCATTGCAAGTAACCTAAGCCTATACTTTTGTGTGCAAAAATCATTTTCAAAGCTTATTTTCAAACAACTCTTGTGCTTGCTACATTGAAGAAAATATTTTAGAGTTTGTTTGAATATTATTGCAAACATCTTTGAAACCCTAATCTGAGATTGAGATATAGTTTATCTTGTTTTCGAAGAATAGCTTGTTTGATATACACTCTTGTGCTTGATTAGATAAAGTCAATATTCTGAGTGTTGATTGCACATGTAGAGCACCGAGCTTATAGTTCATACATCATTGAGGTGCATTGATTATATTGCGCATATTTGGATACATATCTGCTTTACATGAAAGCATAATCATTGTACTAGTTTGATTGAGAAAAATACTGTTTTATTTTCAGGCGTGGCCTGAGGGAGCGGTAATCTAGTCCGGTAAGGATTGTGTAAAGGTTGGGTTCAGCCCTGCGAATTTGACCTAAGGCCTTCTCCGCCCCACAAGGAGAGTTTGTAAAAGTTGAGGTCAATCCTGTTCTAATTGACCTAGTTATATTAGGTGCCACTCCACCCGTTAAGTGAGCATTAGTGGAATACTTGTGCTTGTTAACCAATACGGGGATGTAGGCAATTTGGCCGAACCTCATTAACATGTCGCGTGTACTGTTTACCTTTCCACACTTTACTATTACTACACGTGTATGTTTATTTATTAATTGCATAGATTGACCCTAGGCTTGTGTAATACTGATGTTAGTGAATTCACCTAGGAGATAAAATTTTTAAATACCAATTCACCCCCCCTCTTGGGAATACACCAAGTCTATCAAGAATCATCAAGTGCATCAATAACAACATTATCACAATATTCAATAGATGATTCAGCACATGTAGCAATACAACATTCAACACATGAATCCTCAATCGAGCTAGAGTGAGAATCATATACCTCATGTTCTATTAATGTACTATCCCTGTGATTTACCACTTCCAAATCATTTGAGTTTGACACTTCCGAAGTGGTGGTCTCCTTTTCTTGGGTCTCTCCATACTTCTTTTTCGAGCACAACCCAGATCTCCCTTGCATTTGCACATGCCATAATCTCAAGCAAAATATTAGAATTCAAAGTGCAATACAGTAGATCCATGGCATGTGAATTTGCATGCATTAAACTATTATCATTTTCTACTAGCATAAAAATTCTTGTATCAATTACCTACAAGGCTCATCAGTCCATAGATTTTATAAAAATGCACATTCGGATTTTTCGGTGGGTGTAGTTAACACTACAAAACAATGGAGGACTAGTAGGTGACTATCCCTCTCCGAATGGAGATACACCAATGAGAGCCATCTTGATATTTAGAAAAAAACATTTAAGTCAATGCCACCTTGCCCTAATACCAATTGTTGGAATTGGTGTGTTCCTAAAAGGGAGGGGGTGAATTAGAATTTTAAAAACTCTTACTAGGTTTAACCAGATATTAGTAATACACAACTTAGGGTCTTTCTAATCATATATCAGTTACACAGATAATGATATTATGCAAAAATTAATTCATACGAGACATTCAAAGTATATCAAATATAACATACATGTGAAGGAATATAAAGTGCTGGAAATCAAAAGTAGACACACGATCTGTTATTGGGGTTTGGCCAATACTGCCTACATCCCCACCTTAGCTCATAAGCCCAAAGATTCCACTACAACTCATTTAACAGGTGGAGTGGTTACGAATATAATACCAGGTCAAATTACCAAGGTTGACCTCAACCTTTACAACCAATTATGATGGGGTAGATTAACACCCCCTCAGGCCATGTCTGGACATGCCTGGAATTCAATAGATAATCAACACAATTTTGTATATAATTTCAATGCTTCTAGTACAAGCATATTTGTACTACAATAAACACAATGTAATCAATGCATTCACAAATGATATGATTTATGCTCAAGTGAGATTAAGTCAAACTATAAGTCAAATCTCAACCAATGTGAATATATATATATATATATATATATATATATATATATATATATATATATATATATATATACGTGAGAGTGATACCTTTGACTCAATATAATATATTCATCAAATGAATAATCAAATGACCTTCAGAAACCCTAAGCAAATATCTCAAAAAAGTTTTTCAAGTATCAACCACAATAGATCTTAAGGTTTAAGCTTGCAAAAGATTTTATCAAAAGAATAATATGCAAGCTTTTGACTCTTGCAATAAAGATGCTAAGAATCAAAAGCAAGGATAAGATTTTCCCAATCAATATTTATCTATATCAAATAATATGGGAACAATCACAATAGCAAACTCTCAAGAAGGTTTTTCAAATGTGTATGTTTATGTGAGAGTATATGCCAAGAGATGATATATGAATATGCCCAATAATCAAGATCAAAACTCCCTTCTAGTTGCAATTGATTTTCAAATTAAGGAGAGTGAAGATGATGCTCTCTTTTTAAAATAATCAAGCAAACACAAATGAATGAGAGTATGCAAAATATGCTTGAAATTTGAAAGTATGAAAGCAATAAGGGTATAAAAATCTTAGAGAGAATTTTGCTTAATCAAATTGCTAATCTCTCACTAATCAAGGAAAATGAGGGGCTATATATAGATATTCCTAAAATTTTGACCGTTGGGGACCTATTGGGGATTTTGAAAAAGTTTAATTAAAAATTAACCCCAATTACCCTTAATTTACCATGGTAAAAATAAGGTAACTCGAGAGTTTTGGTCGCTTGGTCCATAGGGATGGTCACCCGAGCAGACTCAGTCAGAAAACTTCACTTTCTAACTTCAGGTGCTTAAGTGAAGGTTTAGGTGGCAGGGCTAAGGCGATTTTACAAAAACTCGACGTTCGGTCGCCTGGTGGTCAGTTCGATTTGCTGAACTTCATACTTTGGTTGCTCGGTGTATAATTCGGGTGCCCGAGGAAGGTAAAAAGTGATAGCCCATATGTTCGGTCAACCATGGACATTCAGTTCAAATTAGGTTCGGTCACCCGAGCCATGGTCAACTATTGACTCTTTCCATGTTCGGTAGGCTGAACCATTTTTAACCTTATATGTTCGGTCGCCAAAAGCCCTTTCAAAACACAAGCTAGGTCTTGATTGGCCTCAAAAAAATTTTCCATATAATTGTAATTGTGATATTTAATCTTTTAGGGGTTTTTCATTATGTGCATGGGGACCTCTTGTTAGTCTATGGTCTAGGCTTTTAAATTTAGCCTAAAAACCTTGCGTCAATCGACCTTCTCTATGGTCTTTTGATTTCCTTATGGTCAGACTATGACCTTTGAGCATAAACCTATCATGCATGCAGATACATTATTACAGACCATAATAATTATTATAGACCAAAAGAAAATATAACACAATACAATACAACTTGGAAGAAAAGTGAAAGAACTTCATGCTCTACTCCTTTGCTATAGCATGGATTGCGGTGAAAGATGTGCTCGTTTAAGTGCTTCTCAACTTCCATTTCTTATTTATCATCTGTGCTTATAAAAGTAAACATGTTTATACACTTAGCACACATTTGAGATACTGTGGTTTGTCATAATCAAAATATAAGATGAACTAAAAAAGTCAACAAATTATTGGGACACACTCCTTTTAGAAATTGAGAAAATATTTCAAGAAAATAGCTCCGAGATTTATTTCAAAATTTTATGGGAATTTTTCCAAGTGTTTCTGATATTTTCAAAATTTTTAGGAGGTTTTGAAGCCTTTTTTTTTTTTCCCCCATTTTCCTAAGCGAAAAATGAACTGAAATATTATCCTAACCTTAAAAAAAAAAATTTCTCAAAACTTTCTAATTTTTAATGATTTTCTTTTGTGATTTTTGTACTATTTTTACCCATTTTTAAAATCAAATAAATTATTTAATACAAAATAATTAAAAAATAAAGTAACTGGTTCAGACTAGTTCAGGTCGATCAACCAGTTCACGAGGAAGGGCGTTGGGTCAACGAACTGGGCCATGTGTCGTTACTAGGCGAAGACACATGGCATGTTCTGATTATTAATATCATTATTTACGGGGCAGGAGTGGTGATGTCGCAGCGACATCACTTGGCCACATGTTGGTGCACAGGTGAAGGGGGGTTGGAGTACTTGGTTCAGTAATGTGGCACGATCCGAACCATCCCAAAGAAACACAAATCGGATGGCTGGGAATTGTCCACGCTTCATCAACATGCGTGGCTATTGTTTTGCTGCATGTCATCCATTGGTGGTGACAGCCTTTGGGGCAAATAACATAAAAGCTTTTTTTTTTTTTTTTCATCCATTTTTCCCATTCTCTCCTATCTCTCCCCTCTTTGTCCTCTCTCCTTGCAAAGACACTGGAAAACCCTTGCTCTTCCTCCTTTTCTCTCTATAGTTACGAACCCCTGAAACCCTAGCTTTCACTTTCTCTACTGTTGCAAACCCTTGAAAACCCTAAGCTCGTCCGCTTCTCTCTCTCAACATGCGATGATACTTGAAAACCCTAAGCTCTCACACTCTAGATCTATCTTAGCAAACCCTAGTTCACCCTCTGCAAAGGCCTATGAGGCCTTCTGATCTCAATGAGTGGTTCAATTTGAAGATCAAAGAGGGGTCTAACCAGGGTTTCGTGATAGGGTTATGCTTCGAGCAAACCCTAACTTGCATATGAGTATCCCCTCCCTTTTTTTCTTTTTTTTTTTTCCTATTTTGATTGTGTGACTTTGTGTGTGTGATTCGAGTGCTATTGTTCTAGTGTTTCAAGTGCTTTGTGCTTGTGATTTGACATCTGTGGTGTTTGTGATTCGAGTGTTGTTTGTTTTGTGATTTGAATGTTGTAGTGTTTGTGATTCAGATGTGCATTCTAGTTGTGGATCTGGCGTTCCTAGGGTTTGGTGTTTTCTTTGGAACTCTATTTAGTTGTGGTTGTGTTTAGGGATGAGTTAAGTTGTCTGAATCTCAACGAGTCCTTCTTGGGTTGACTCGAATGAGTGAACCCTTGGGTCCTTGTGGGCTCGGATGGGTTCCAGGTTGGGTTTGGGCTTTGGGTTTTAAAAATGGCTTTGGGCCAGGGTTTTTTTTTTTGGTAAAATGGGTTCAAGCCAGTGTTTGTTTTAAAATGAGTTGGGCTTGGGTTTTGTTTTAAAACGAGTTGGGGTTGGGTTTTGTTTTATGGGTTCAAGCTCGGGTTTTGTTTTAAAATGGGTTAGGCCTAGGTTTTGTTTTACAATGGGTCCAGGCCTAGCTTTTCTTTTAAAATTGGTTGGGCATGGGCTTTGTTTTAAAAAAGGGGCCAGACCCAGGTTTGTTTTAAAACGAGTTGGGCATGGGTTCTTTGTCAGCTTGGTTGTTTAAAATGTAGGTTAGGCTATTTTTTTAAAACAAAATGGGGGACTGGTTTGTTTTGAAAAGAGGTAGGCTCTGTTCTTTGTGGGCTTGGTTCTTGGGCTTGTTTCTGTCTTGCTTTGGTTCACATTCATGGGGGTGCTTGGTTGTAGGTTTATGTTTAGGTTCAAATTTTGGTTCAAGTTCATAGGGGTTTGATTGCAAGTTCATAAGGGTTGGGTTATAAGTTTTGGTTCAGGTCTTGGTTCAGCTTCAAGTTCATATTAGGATTCAAGTCTTTACTACCAAAATATGCACCAAAAGTTTATTAAGGCGGATTAGAATAGGGAAGGGAAGCCACTTTTACTTGCAGTATCTATCTGCACCAGTCTTCTTTTCCTTGTTTAGGGTTAGTCTGGGGTAACCTTCCAGGTGGTCTACTTCTATGTATTGGACGGATGCATTGATGTGTGTGTTCTTCTAACTATTGGTAGTCAGGCACCAACGGGTATGCCTTCTAACTATTTAGGATTGTTGCTATTTTGCACTTTTTTCAGAACCTCCTCGTACTGCTTCAGAATTCTCTAGGTATTCCTCTCTTCTTCTATTTGTCTGCTACTTTCCCTTTATTTGTGTGTCTTCTCTTGTGCCCTCTAGTCTGTGCAAGACTCCTCTATTTATAGGGTTAGTCTTAGGTCAACTTATGCAAGGTCTAATCTTTCCTTTCTTCTTTAATTCCTCCTAAGCAACAATTTTGTTGCTAGCTTTCCTTCCTACAACAATGCAATCCCCCTTTCTTGCAATATGTGGCCGAGAATTTGAGGAAATACATCCAAATTTTGATTGATTTATGCAATATTTTTTTGAGTATTGTTTCCAAGTTGATTCAAAGTCAAGATATCTCTACGCATGCTTCTTTGGACTTTTGATTTTTCCATTTAATTGCTTTGATTCATTCGAATTTGTTTTTGCATTGGTGAACAAGTATCCTTGACATGCCTCGAAATATTCCCTAGTGCATGGGTGTGGCTTAGTTCCTCTGAAGATTTTCTGTTGGCCTAACACGACTTTCGAATCTTGTTTTGATGACAACAAATAAAGGTTAATTTAACAAGTTGTTGCTTAAGTGATGGTATTTTAGGAAACCTTGTATCACAAAGTTCAAAAGGATCAAAGAAATAAAAGTTCAAGATCACAAGTACCATAAAACCATACTCCATCAACAAAGTGATCAAAAGAAAGCTCAAAAGGACCAAGATGTTCAAAACATGTGGAAATTTAAAGAATATTGAAGCTTAAGTCTAAGAGGATTCAAAGCAAAGATATGAAGACTTCAAGCTTAGAGAGATTTTATGTCTTTAAGATGACTTATGTAAGTACTTCATTATAAATATTATTTTGAAATGCATTGAAGCTTATTAGGGGTTGATATGGACTTAGAGACCTTATTTTGTAAACCTCGGAAAAATATTTTTAATAGTAAAAGTAAGATAGCTAAGAGTCTTGAAACTAACTTGAAAAAATAGTATTTATAACTGTTTAGGTGACTGAGCTTTAGACCTCAAGAGCCTAAAGATTTTCCTAAACTAATTTTGAACAGGCAGTGTAGGTCCAGGCGACTGACCCCTCAATCCTTAAGTGCCTAACCCTATTTTAAAAAGAAAATTTACACTATGTTTAGAAGGATTAGGTGACTGACCCCGAAGCTTCAGGAGCCTGACCCTCATTAACGACTATTATTTTTGAAGTTTTTAAAATTCAAATTTGAAGCCTATAAATACATGGTTTCTCAAATCAAATTCATACCAAGAAATTGAAAATTAGTTTTCAAAGATCCATTGCTCATACTCTCTTAAAGCTCTCTTGCACTCATACTTTTGCCGAGAATTTCTTGAGATAAACTGAGTCTCTAATCACTGACTTGAAAGCTAATCTTCTGAGGTTTGATACAAATCGAAAGAAGAAACCCGGTGAAATACTTCTTTGTGCTTCAATTCAGCGTCTCTTAGATATTTAATTTGAAGTATTAGCTGGGCTATATTTGTACTAACTAGCTCTATCTGAGAGCATCTCTTGTACAAAAGAAATATTTATTGTGTTAGCTTTGGTGTATTCCCAAGAGGGGGGGTGAATTGGGTATTTAAAAAATTACTTCCTAGGTCAATCGATTTAATAGCAGTATTACTCAACCTAGGGTCTGTCTATGCAATTATAAACCCAATCATTCACAATAGTAAAATATAAACATTCATGTACTAGAATTTAAAAAGCGAAAATTAAAAGCAAGCACAAGAAATATTATCGAGGTTTGGCCAACTGTGCCTACGTCCTCACCTCTAGCTCGCAAGCCCGAGGATTCCACTAATACTCACTTAACGGGTGGAGTGACACCTAATACAACCAGGTCACTTAGCACAGGGCTGACCTCAACCTTTACAAATTCTTCTTGTGGGGCAGAAAAGGCCCTAGTTTAAATTCACAGGGCTGATCCCAACCTAATCCTTCTGGGGTAGATCAAGCCCCCTCAGGCCACGCTTGGAAATACAACAGTATTTTTTACAAAATAACCGGTACAGTGATTATGCTTCTCAAGTAAAGTAGATATGTAACCAATATGCATAGTATAATCAATCAACCACACATCAACAATATAGGAAATGTAAGCTCAATGATGTGATTTTGTGCAAGCAACACTCAACATGTTATTATCACTAATATGCTTAAGAGTGTTCAAAATAAGTTAAATCTTTGAAACACGTTATTATCAAATCTCAATGTTCAATCAGAGTTTCAAAGATTCTTAATAAAATATTCAAGCTAACTCAAAAGATTTTCTGTAATGAAATAAACACACGAGTAGTTTGAAAAATATTTTAGCTTGTAGAAAATATTTTGCACAATAAAATCAAAACTATAAGACACTTGCAATAACAATGCAAATATCATAAGCTTGCTAGTTTATCCCAACACAAGATTTATTATATTTAAATCTGTGGGATAAACTTTGCTAACTCCCCAAAAATAAATCAATCAATCAAAGAAGAACAATGAGAGTATTAGCAACTTCTACTAATTAATAACTCAAGCAAGAACTCTCACAAAGCTAAAAATAATCAATGGAATGAAGGTATGAGAGTGTTTGGAAGTATTATAGGAAAAATGGGATTTTGAGTTTAAGAGAATTTTGGCTAATGATTTTTCTTAATCTCTACTTAATCCTCACAAATGAACTCATATTTATAGACCAAGGCAAAAATATAACAATTTAGGACCAATTGGGTATTCTTAGAAAAGTCTAAAATGCTTAGGATATATTAACCCAAGTTACCCCTTTACTTCATATGACATTTAGTTTTTGACCTTTCACTGTACACTTAAGATTGTTATTCTTAGCCAAGTCTTTTTTTATTTTTAATTATAAGCCTAAGATCGTCTCTTTTCTTATGAATTTCAATACGTGAGAGGCATGAGTTAGAATGACTATAAGTTTTAACTAATCATGCATACATTTCTTTGTACAAAGTTTTATTATGGACAAACTTTAACGAAAATTCGACAGCATGTCGTTTGTAAATTGAACATATCTTAAAAAATTCCTGCACTAAAACTTGATAGATTCGAGCAATATACTAACAATATGCATAATTATAGCTCTTAGAATCGTATAATTCCTGACTCAAATCATAAATTCATAGAAAGGCATAAATCATTTCGAATGTATATGAATATCATAAAAGGCTATTGAATAGATGAAATAAATCATACGAACGAAAGATTTGGATATGTCTCCACAAAACCCAACTTAAAACTTTTAGACATTTGCACAATAGCTTTCTTTCACCATTTATGTAAGTTTTGTCCACCAATAGAGAAGAAATAAGTTGAACTCTAGTGATACTCCTCAAACTTTAAATTTCAATAAGTTAATTAGTTTGCCCGTGTGGTTGGTGAAATTATCTTATGTTTCTGGCATATTGTATTGTTAATTCTTTAGTTTGTTTTCTAACTATTTAATTATTTTTTATATTCTCTTGTTAACAAATTTAATTATTGATCGATGTTACTATTAGTGTATCCAAATGGTGTTTAAGTATCTACTGTATATATAAAAGATGCAGCGTCATTTAAAGAAGAGAATCCTAAGAGGATCTATGTTTCTAGTTTGCAATCATAAATTGAAATGCTTTATGCTATAAATATATATTGCATGTAGTTGTCACCATCCACCACCCATCAAAGTTAATGTTAATTATTAATTATTATAGTAATAAGCCTAAATCACTTCCTAATTCCCTTCTACTTACAATGTGAATGAACATTCCTTATATCAAATGAGATAACTCTAGTTTGAAAATGGTAACCTATAAACTTCTTCTAGACATGCCCTTGCATGCTGATTTCCAATAGTACAATGTCCACCAATAGGATCTATGAGGACCGCCATGATGGTGGGAATGCGTAGGTTCATTTTATTTTTATATACTTATTTCTTTTTTATTTATTATTTTCTTTTTTTTTTTCTCTCTTTTCCCATTCATCATTCTTTAAGTCCCATAGGTTTGATCCGATAAAATTTGACCCATTTTCTCATTGAGTGAAGGATATGAAATAAATCATATTATTTTTTCGTTCAAAAGTATTATGTGAAATCTTCGGCTTTTCCTATCCCATAGGTACAACGGTGCTTATTTAGGTCATTTTTTAATTTTGACTTCTGCATTCTTTCTTTTTTTAAAAAAATAATAATTAAACCACTTCGATTTGACGTGTTTCATTATGCAAGTATGCATTAATCCATATCCAACATTTTTTATCTTAAAAAATATTTAAGATAAAAATATTTTTTACTAAGTAAAATCTTTTAGTTAGGAAAAAAAAAAAAGAATACTTATGGGAGTATTTTATAAATGTAAAAATTAAATTATAAACTAATGTAGTCATTATGTCTTAAATTGATTAAGCAATCACCCGTTTTTACTAGTATGACTAGTATAATAAATATATATAAAACTATGAAGAATCTTGTTGTTCATGTTGTGATGGGAAGAAAATAAAGAAAAATAAATATTTAGTAAATTAAATAAAAAAAAATTTATTTTAAAAATGCTTCACTTTTAGTTTTTTCTTAATTTTATTTGTATTTGAACATTGTTTTATTCTTAATAATCATTGATATATCTTGAAAACAAAATTGAAAGTTAATTTTTAAAAAATAAAATTCTTTATTCAAATGAATCTTTAGTTAAAGATCTTGACAAACCCTAGTGAAAAAATTCTCCTCCATTTGAGGATTCATTTTGGCAGGTCAAAGAATTTCGCCCCATAGAAATTGTATCCATGGAATAGTTCATAACTTTCCAACAATGACCTAAATCAATATTTGAAGAAATCCTCCTGTAGAAAAAAAAAATTTGTAGATCAATAATGAGCAATATGCTACTCTTCATGCTAACATCAATAAAGAATGAATATGTCATTTCTCTATGTGGGAGAACTCCCCCCTTTTTTTTTTGGTAGTTGCTTACTAAGACCTCATGGGTAACTATAACATTCTGATTAGGAACATCTTCTCAAGTCATATTGACTAGGTGTGTCTCTCAAATATATGAACCCGCCTTCACATATATGAACATGTTTTCATTTATTCTCGTATTTATATGAATTTATATGAAAAAACCTATTCAATGAATAAACATTCTACTATCATTTAAATATAAAATTTATTTTTAATACTTCATAAAGTTTATTTTTGAAAATATTTGATCTCCTATTAGAAAATCAAATTTTAAATTGGGAAAAACCTTAACAATGATTCTTGTGTTTAATTCTACTTTATACATCTTCTAGTTTTGCTTTCATCTTCATTTTCACTCAATACCAAACATCTCCTCTTTTCTCCTTGCAAAAACAAGCTCCTAGTTAATTGTAAATAACTTGAATTTTACAAATAAGTATCTTTAGCACCATTCAAAAGGCATTGCCACTTCAAATTCACTCTCCATCACATCAACGCAAAAAAGCATACATCATTGGCAAAAAAAACATACATCCTTTGAAAATCGCCCAAATTTTAATAAAAAAAAAAAACATACCCGAGTTAGGAGGCAGAGGAGTCAAGCAGCACCGTGACCCGACGGCCACTAACTGGCCAGGTAGCGGCAGCGCTGCTAGGGCTGCAGGTCCGAGTGCAACCAGAGACCGGGGACTCGATGGCGAGTGGTGGGTAGTGGCGGCAACGGTTGCGGTACCTGCTGAAGGCAGCCGGAAGAGTAAGGAAAGGAGGGGAAAGAAGGTAGGAGGGAAAGGAGAGAAAAGGAGGAAGATGGAAAGGAGAGGAATCGGGAGAGCGCGCAGAGGCATACGATCGGGAAAGGAAAGGAAAAGGAGAGAAGAGAAAGAAGATTAGGGCAAAGTTAATAAAATGACTAGTACTGACGAATCCAAAACCGTCACTACTAATAGAGCAATAGTGACGAATTAATAAATTCGTCACTAATACTTTGCATCCAAAATTCTTTTTTTTTTTTTAATATGTGAAGTATCAGTGACGATCCTTAAATCCGTCACTAATACAAGGGAAATAGTGACGAAAATTGAAATTCGTTACTAATATTTTGAAATAAAAAAAATTGAAATTATTTTAGAATACGGGAAGCATTAGTGACGGTTCTCAAATCTGTCACTAATGCTGGGGCAATAGTGACGAACATATAATGTCGTCACTAATACTCTGAAATAAAAATATTGGAATTATTTTTAAATACGGGAAGTATTAGTGACGGTTCTCAAATCCATCACTAATACTAGTGCAATAGTGACGAATAAACAAATTCATCACTAATACTCTGAAATAAAATTTTTTTTATTTATTTTCAAATACGTGAGGTATTAGTGATGGTTCTCAAATCTGTCACTAATACTGGGCATTAGTGACGAATATAAGAATTCGTCACTAATACTCTGAAACAAAAAATTCTTATTTATTTTTTAATATGTGAAGTATTAGTGATAGTTCCTAGATCTATCATTAATAATAGGCACATAGCGACGAATAAAGAAATTCCTCACTAATACTCTGAAAAAAAAATTTCTTATTTATTTTTAAAAACGGGAGTTATTAGTGACGGTTCCCAAATCCGTCACTAATACTGGAGCAATAGTGACGAATTTGTATATTCGTCATTAATACTTTGAAACAAAATTTTTTTTTTTTTAAAATAGTAGTAGTGGCGGTTATTTATTCGTCACTAATAATAATCTTTTAGTGACGGACCTTATTCGTCACTAACATTGTACAAATCATCGCAAATATTTTCCTGAGATAATTTCTACATGAAAAACTATTTCCCACGATTTTTTTTTCCAGCTTTTAGTGACGAAATTATTAGTGATGGATTCAATTTTTCTCACTGATAGTTTCATATTAGTGACGGTTCTCAAATTTGTCACTAATACCCCCCCTTAGTGACGAAATTCAATCCGTCACTAATAATTTCGTTACTAAAAGCTAGTTTTTTTTGTAGTGGATAGTCACCTTGTCATCCTCCATTATTTTGTGGTGTTGATTACACTGCCTGGAAAATTAGAATGTGCATATTTGTAAAATCTATAAATTGGAGGGTCTGGTAGGTGATTGATAAAGGAATTTGTATGCCAGTAGAGAATGATATTAATTTGTTGCATGCAAATTCACATGCTATGGACATACTATATTATGCTTTAGAGACTAATATTTTGCTTGAGATTATGGCATGTACAAATGTGAGGGAGATCTACGTTGAGCTGAATAAGAGATATGGAGAGACTCAGGAAAATGAGGTAAATCATGAGCTAGTAATCAGCGATGAGGTATATGATTCTCACTCTAACTCGATTGATGATTCTTGTGCTGAATGTTATGTTGTGTCATATACTGAATCATTTGTTGATAACACTATTAATAATGTATGCAATGATTCTTTTGAAAAATATTGCAATATATCATATGTTGAATCATCTAATACTCTCTGTGATAGTCCTGTTGACAAAGCATGCAATGATTCATGTAATAATTATGATATATCTTATGATGAATCATGTATTGAATTTACTATTGAAAGCATGCCTTCATATGAAATGCTAGATAAGACTTTATTGAAATTGAATAAATTTCTAGCAAAGTTATCTAAGTAGAGATCATTTTTAAAGAATGAGAATAAAAGGGTGGTTAAGCAATTAGGTGAACTAAAAGATTATCACACCACCTTAGAAAAGAGAAAATTTAAGAAGATATTAAAAATTACTTGCTTAGACGAAGTAATGGATGATTATTCTAGCATAACACTCGAAATTAAAAATGAAAAGAATAATCATCATGAACCCTTAAGAATTAAAAGAAATAATTTTTTCAAAAAGGGTTCATGGTTAGTTCATCAAACCCATAATTATGCCACATCGAGTAAAAATGGAAGAGGCTTATAAGAAAATGATTTGGGTGATTATGAAGGCAAACCTCACAGGACTTAAGGAAAAACGGATTCAAATCGAAATCATCTTCCAGTTAATCTTACCTTAGTTTCTAGGTTTAGAGGGTTGTAATGACTGTAGGTTTGGGAAGTGATTGTTGCATAAAATGAAATTCTTAGTATACACACTCACTAAACTATCTTGTTACACTGAGACACTTTATCCACTTCCAAATGGACATGACATCTATGCCTAGTACTTAATTCTAAATGCTTAACCCATGCTTAAATATAATACCTTAAGTTAAGAAACTATTGTCCATTGCACAAGATTGAGTGTTAGGGTTCCACCTTATATCATATATCACTTGATGCGTATCCTTGCTCTTGATTGTGATCATATCTAAAGGATACTTTTTATTCTCCAAAGAACATTGTTCCTCAAATATCTATATACTCCTAAATGCTTTTTATCTAAATAGCTAGGACTTACCTTCCAGCCTGCTTATACTATACAATGTCCTGCTTCACCTAAATACTCTTCTAAGCTTAATGATATTCTTGTTATTTAAGAGTATTTATCCTTTACAACTCAAACAAAGCTCTCAAATTTTAAAATTAAATCATTTAGAGCTTCATATCTTTAGTGAAGTTAAATGGCTAATATAATTGCTATAGATTTCAACATATACGAAATTGCAAATGTCTGAAAAATCATTGCACGAACATTAAAAATGAAAATCCATTTGAACTTAGGCCTCTCTCATGTATTGAAAATCATAAGAAAAGAGGCAGACATTGGCTTATCACCTTAATGAATATTCATTGTGATTTTCTGGTCCGACAAGCCTAAAGCATTCATGCCAAGTCCAAAATCCATTGAAAATCTTAGGAACCTTGGCTAAAATATTTGGAGATGAAAAAGGCATAAAAATGAGTAAGTGCATAACTCAGGGGGAGCATTTCCTTTCAAAATTTCATGACTCTTTTGAATGTTCTCATTATTATATTTCCATATGCCTTTATGAAAATCAAAATAGCACTAAACCCATAACCATCTGCTATTGTTTATTGTTCATATTATGTCTTGATGGATAGTGACTTTTGATTATCTAGTATCGTGAACTGTTATTGAATATACTGATTGATAATACTGGATGCATGGAACGCCAGCTACATGGCTAATGCAGTATATTGTGTATTACATGTTGGTAGTAGAAATAGGTTCTCGCATGCTCAAACTGAATTATTTTGAATTGATTGCTTGAATGTATCAGGTCCTAGAGCATAAAAATTTGGGAAATGTTCAATTTACAGTCGGCATGCTGCCAAAATTTTAGTGGAATTTTCTCAAACCAAATCCATGCACAAAGATGATTATGATAATAAAAATGTTAAAATGTCTTTGAAAGGATGAGTGAAAACTTAAATAGAAATACCACACTTTCATCCTTGCATAATCATCACATAGTTAGAGGAGCTCAGCTCCATCCATAGAGAAAGAAAATAATGATCTCATATGCATCAATTCACCTTTTGAATATCAAGGCTCTTTAGAAAACCCTAAACATCATATCATGTGCTTAATGGTCTATGAATATATATGGAATGGTATAGGTTATGAGTATCATTTCATGTCTTAATATATCTTTTTTGATGCATGTGTAATACATAGGGACAGCTATACTGGTCGCGGCGTCCCGGGAGCGCGTGTGCCCCGGGCGGCGAAATTAAAATTATTTTAATATTTTCAGGAAAAATATGGTGTAGGAGTCGCCACTAACCTTTAGTGCGGTTAGAACACATGATCACTACCCCGTTAGGGGTAGAATCGGTCTACATTACCAGAGTTGGGGTCGGGAGTTCGGTTACGCGAGGAGAAGGTACGAGCACCCCCTACGCGCCCGTTCTTAAGAACGGCACCTAATTAATTTAAAATTATCCCTAAGTTAATCTAATAAATCTTTACATTACTCCTTTTTATGAATTTATAAATACATAGGAAAATAAATAAATATATACATATATTCCCTCAGAGCTTAGGGTACGTGATGCCCAAAGGCTAATACCCCTTGCAATTAAATCATAGGGAAAAAATTAAGAAAATACACTCCCAACATTTTGAAATTATATATAAAATTTTTATAGGAAAATACTAGTGTGGGAGGTTTTAATATATATTAATAAGATAATAAACTAAGAAATCAAATTACCCTAATATGTGTAATAATAATAGGGATATAATAATAAATTGCTATAATACCTAATGACATATCCTAATAATAAACCCACCTAATAGATAGTAATAATATACACACAAAAATAAAAATGATAATATAATACTAAACTTATAACAATAACGATAACAATAATAACAATAATAATAATACTAATAACAGTAATACTAATAATGACATACTACACGTAATAGTAATAATAATAATACACAAGCATATAGTAAGATATTAACATTCTATAAATATAATGATACTCACCTATAAGTAATCAAAACCTCAATATATGCACATAGGGAAACAATTAATTCCTAAGATAAATAACGATATATACAATAGTCATTATGGAGACAATTAATCCCTAGAATAAATATAGGATGTATACTATAATAGTTATGGGAACAATCGAAGTCTTACCATTAATATACAATGACAATGTGGAAACAAATTAAACCCTAGAAATTATGTACTTTTATAAACATGTAAGGGAAAGAAATTAATTATGGAAACAATTCAAGTTATGAATCTAATAGGAAATATATACAAACTCTAGAGAAATCAATATGTCACAAGAGGGGAACCCTAAAAATAAATATGGAAATAAATTTAATTTTATCAAGGAGTGTTCAATAATATGAAAATACTAGAAATTGATATGCAATGATGTGGACGAAAATTAATGTGCAATAATAGACTAATAATAATAAGCAAATAACTCAAACCCTAAAACAATACTTAAACATAAAATTATCAACCTTCTAAAAACGTGAAAACTACCGAAATCCTAAATAAACCTACACATAAAATATGAAATGATTTAAATAATAAACAATCATAACCAAAACCGTGAATGAATTTAGATAACGCAAATAAACTAAAAATTAAACCGTATTAACATGATAAACTTACCCTTTAAAAACATAAATACTAACATATAAAACAAAATGTAAAAATAACACTAAACAATATAAATTGTTAAATAATACAACATCGATTAAAAATACATGCTAAATAATACAAAATCACTTACCGGCAATAGCTTAGAATTCTCACCACTGAACTACAGCCACAATATAACAACAATACTATGAATACACAATATTACATAATAATACAACAATAATATTACGTAAATATACATATACATGAGCTTAACATTCAATAATAAAACATATATTTATATTTATATATACTTGTGCAAAAATAAACCAATATTACGATATTTCCCAATAAGCTAAAATAACCTTGGATATTATCATTTAACCAAATGTTACAACATCAGAAATACTACAATGCGTATTACAACACAAAAATAACAACAAGGAAAATATTGCATGGATATTAAATGTTAAAACACATATTACAATAATAAAATCCAATAATAATAATATTATTTAATATATACAATAAATTTAGACATAAATTAAAACTCCCTAAATATACTACATGCGAAAGCACATGGACAATAAATACACAATAAACCTACAAAAATTAATACCATAAGTCAATAACACACATGTATGGGATGATAAAATATATGTCAAATAAATAAAGAATACACACAGGCTATTACATATCAGAATAAAATAATGAAAGTATTAAATCAAGCCATTACGTATATATAAAATAACGATGTCAATACAAAATAATAATAAAAGCTTTATTACGATACTTGTACAAACACTTTAATAATAATACATGACTAATACATAATAATAATAATAACAATATTAATAGAAATTCTATGATTAATATACAACAAATATATATATATATAGTAGCCATATGAAACAACTATTATTAATCATATAATATGTATGTACAAAAAAAGACTTAAAGTTTTAAATCTAGAAATCCAAACAGTGTGCGTGTGTGCGTTCGGTGCATGTGTGGGTGTGTGTGTGCGCACGGGTAGGGGGACTTACAGAGGGCGCTGCTGGAGGTAAGGTCGTCGGAGTATAAGCGGCAGCGACGGCGACGATGACGAGAGTGAGTGACGGGGTGGCTGGGCGGTTGCTCCGGCGGCAGTGCTGGTGTCGGAGCTCGCGGCTGGTCCTGTTGGTGACTGTGGTGCTACTACTCCTGGCCGGGTTTGCTGTGGTGGGGAGTACCGAGCGTTGGTGTGGGCTGCTGCCAATTGTGGCCGGGGCTCTGTGATTTAATGGGATACGCCGGGAGCAGGAGTGGCCGGTGTTGCAGAGGTGGCCGGAGAAGATGGCTGGGTGCGGTGGTGGTTGCCGGAGGTGTGGCCGACTGGTTGTCTCGGGTGGAGCTGGTTCGGAGTGGAGGACTGAGGGAGAGAGCGGGGGAAGGAGAGGATGGTGGCTGTGGGAGAGTTGAAGGAGATGGGAGAGGAATGGCTGCCGTGAGGGGGAGCAGAAGCTGCTATGCAGGGATTTTTTTTTTTTATGTCTCCGGCTGTGGCTATGGGGGTGCAGCGCCGGGTGTATGAAAGAGAGTCAGAATTTTTTTATTTTTCTTTTTCGTGTGCGCAGACCCGGCCCTGCTCTTTGAAGGGAAGAAAAGCTTATTTATGAGCAAAAATTAGAAACCCTAAATCTCCCCTTTCCTTTTTAGTTTATGGTATTTTTTTTCTTTTGGAAATAATATTTATGAGAATAATTATTAATATGGTAATAATAATAATAACGTGAAAATAATGATATTTATTAAAATAATAATAATGATAGTAATAACAAAGATAAATAAATAAATAATAATAATAATACACAATATAAATAGAAATAAAAATAAAAGTAATAAAATAATAATAATAATAATAATAAATAAATCATAGTCAAATAAAAGTACTAATAATACTGCAAGAATAAAATACTAATAATAATATAAGTGATAATAATAATAAAATAGAAATAATAATAATTCTAATGAAAAAATAATAATAATAAAATAAAATAAATAAAAGCAAATAAAGTATCACCCCCCGTCCTCCTAAAAAAAAATAAACGTAATAATAATAATAATTATAATAATAATCATAAGATAAAGTAATAAAAAAATACTTAAAAAAATAGAACAAAATACAATAATAAATACTATATAAAAATACTCCTACTCCTCCTCCTCCTGGCTCGATAATGAATATATAATATAATCATATCATATAAGAATAGTGAAAATAATAATAACTAAATACTAATAATAATACTAATAAAATCCTACGTCCGCCTCTCTGGGTCGGGTAAAAATGAGGTTCGGTCCCCCTGCGTGTCTACAATCACATAGTTAGAGGAGCTCAGCTCCATCCATAGAGAAAGAAAATAATGATCTCATATGCATCGATTCACCTTTTGAATATCAAGGCTCTTTAGAAAACCCTAAACATCATATCATGTGCTTAATGGTCTATGAATATATATGGAATGGTATAGGTTATGAGTATCATTTCATGTCTTAATATATCTTTTTTGATGCATGTGTAATACATAGGGACAGCTATACTGGTTGCATAGAAGAGTAAATTAATCTTTACCAGTATATTTATTTCAAGAGATTTAAAATGATGACTTATACTACTAAGCATATTGAAAATGGTCTTTAATTGGTATAAGCAGCTTATTGCATCTAAGCTAGAATTCAAATTGATAGGGGGAGCATCTTAAATTAAAATCCTATCTTGTTATGCTCACCAATATTTTTGGCTTAGATCATTTTGTTATTCACTGTGGCATGTGCTCAATTGTGATGACCTTATTGAATATCTTAATTGAAAAATATAATACTTAGCCACACGTTCTTTATGTTTGCCATATGATCTTGCATGTAATTGTTGAATTTTTAGGATCATTATGGTTGTGGTTTTCATGTAATATTTTAGTATGTGCTTAATTGACAAACCAAAAAATTTGTACTTGCTTGCTTTAAATTAAAATCATATTTTGCAGCAAGCACACCCCCAATACATTTTGCAAATATCAAAGGGTATACATATATTTATATTTATATAGATATGTATTTATTTTAATACTTCATGGCAAGAACTAATTTCAAAACCAAAACGTTTTCCCTTGCCTTATTATTATTATTATATACAAATATGTTTTAAAGTCGCATAACTGGTTCAGTAACTAAAAATGAAAATGCATGCGAACTAGTTCGATTGTTTTTACGCTCAAACCTTCTATTTGGTATCATATGCCATGTGTTTTAAACTCAAATATTTCACGGGTCTTATGATATGTTTCAAATGCCATGGTTTGTACATATTTATGGTTTAATTTAGTTTTCATGCCATTTAAATCTTTAAATGACCATTTATATAGTTTGTGTGCTTAATGGCTAAACCTGTCAATGCTTTATACTCTATGAACTTGTTTGTGCTATGAAATGCATAAATATCATATCTTTTGCATGATTGATAGTTATATTTATATTTTGAGAATACAGGACTATTTGAAGTTGTTGTGAATAAACTATTAATTTTAAAACTCCAAATAGGTAATTTCTATACAGGTATTTTTGAAAAAGTGCTCTATTTTCAAACGGCATGCTACCGAAATTTCTAAAACTTTTCCCAATTTTATCGTGTATTTAAATGATTCATACTCAAATGTCTTGCTTACATGCTTTATATTTATAGCCCTTTTTGCCATTGCCAAAAAGGGGAGAAGAGGAAAAAATTGGGTACTTGAAGAAGCATTGACAAATCTGTAACATTATGCATATTGTTAGGGGAAGCCTTTCAAGGTTATACCCACTTTTTGCATAGTATATTTGTCATCATCAAAAAGGGGAGATTGTTGACCTTATGGGTCATTCCGTGTTTTGATTATGACAAATACTATGTATTTAATGTCTTTCTAGTTTGTGTGCAAGTTTATATTAACAAACCAATTGATGGCACATGAAGAAAAGAATGAAGGCCCCGACATATTCTTTAATTATTTTAATATATTTTGGGTCTATAATAACTTCGTTTCAAATGGGTTTGTAATAATTACTGCATATCATGTATATAGGATTTGTAAGCTCAGAAATGCCATAGATTTACCATGGGGACCGAATGTCATTAGGGCTACCTTCGGTCGACCGAAGGTTAACCGATGCTAGATTTTTTTGGTGTCCTCAAAGACCTTAGAAAGACCCTAGATCCCAACACTTACATGTAAAATTGTCCCCAACATCACTCTTCATATCAGGGGAATTAAATTTGGCTAAAATGGACTTAATTATAAATGTTGAGAGTGTTCAGGCGACCGAACCCAAGCCGTACAAACGGCTCGGGCGACCGAACAAGTCAACATGTTGACTTTGTGTTCGGGCACCTGAACCACTTTTGAGTGTATCTCCCTTAAGCACCCAAACCTATGTCAGGTTCCTTTTTAACTACACGGGCGCCTGAACGATCACATTCAAAATGGGCTCGGGTGACCGAATTGGTCAGTTCGGTTAACCGAACTTGGAACCTGGCACCCGAACCTACGAACAAATGCTACTGACGTTGGTTCGGGCTATCGAGCTAATTTTCAGGCACCCGAACCTTGTCGGTTAAAACTATTTTAACTAAAGTAAAATTAATTACTGCCATTTCACGTATTCATTGAAGCCTAGACCCGTCCAAGAACAGCTACTATACATTCATACCTAAGCGTACATGTGTTATATTTCAATTGCTTATTAGTCATACTATGTTGATTAATAATCACTTGAACATGTTAATTATTTGTTTCACTTACGATTAGTAATGTTTGTATTTCAACCATTCTTGGATTGTCCAATGTGGATAGTTCAGGAAGTTGTATTTACATTGTTATCATCGTTCACGCTTTGTTAATTGTAATTTTATATTCCGAGCGCGTCTTTACTTGTGTTCTTTGGGTGCATAGTGGGTTGTCATGACAATTTGTTAGTGATGGAATCGTGTACTTGGAGAGACATAAGAAGATGCTGCCGAAATTTATAACGACTACGAAGAAGGAATTTGAGCGATTGATCACAATGTAAATGCAACATTCTTGAATGGGATAAGATCTGTACCCTTTAAAGTATGATGGTTGATTATAGGATTCATAATGCATGTGTTATAAACAAGCATTCATTATATGTTTTTAGTCCGATAAGCCTAAGGCATTCATTGCCGAGCCTAAATCATTGAAAATATTAGAAACACTTGGCTAAGGATTTGAAAATTTAAAAAAGTCATTAGTTGAATATATACATAAATCAAAGGGAGCACCATCTTCATAATTATTTAAATTAAATGCTCTTATCATCTCATAACGTTCATGTCCAAATGCCTAGATGAATAACTATACTGCACGGAACTCAATACTATCCACCGTTCTCTACTATTTATATTATGAATTTAACGGATACATGTACTACTGTTGTGATTTGTTGATTGCTACATGATTGCATGCTAATCTAGAATGCCTCCTGCATGGTGGATGCCGTTTATGTGTATTGCATGTTGGTAGTGGATATAGGTTCTCGTGTGCCTTGAACTTCTTATAAATGACTTATTTGAACCTATCAGGTGCAGGTTTTATGGGAAAATGTCCAATTTATAGACGGCATGCTGCTGAAATTTTGTTAAAATTCCGCCTCCCCCCCAAAAAAAACCATGTACAGCGATAATTATGATAAAATGAATGTTACAATATTTTTGAAAGGATGAGTGAAAGTTAGGAGTCATAAGAAATGAGGCAATATAGGCTTAGTTCATTTAAAGAAGCATTCATTTATTTGTTTTTGGTCCAGTAAGCCCAAAGCATTCATTGCCGAACCTAAGTCATTGAAAATGTTAGAAACACTTGACTAAGGATTTGAAAATTTGAAAAAGTCATAAGTTGAATATATACATAACTTAGAGGGAGTATCATCTTCATAATTTTTTAAATTAAATGCTTTCATCATCTCATAATGTTTATGTCCAAATGTCTAGATGAATAACAATACTATACTGAACTCAGTACTATCCACCGTTCTCTATTATTTATATTCTGAATTTAATGGATACATGTACTACTGTTGTGAATTGTTGATTGCTACATGATTGCATGCTAATCTAGAATGCCTCCTGCATGGCGGATGCATTTTATGTGTATTGCATGTTGGTAGTGGATATAGGTTCTTGTGTGCCTTGAACTTCTTATAAATGACTTATTTGAACCTATCAGGTGTAGGTTTTATGGGAAAATGTCCAATTTAGAGATGGCATGTTGCCGAAATTTTGTTACAATTCCCCCCCCCCCCCCCAAAAAAAACCATGTACAACGATAATTATGATAAAATGAATGTTACAATATTTTTGAAAGGATGAGTGAAAGTTAGAAGTCATAAGAAATGAGGAAATATAGGCTTAGTTCATTTAAAGAAGCATTCATTTATATGTTTTTGGTCCGGTAAGCATAAAACATTCATTGCTGAGCCTAAATCATTGAAAATATTAGAAACACTTGGCTAAGGATTTAAAAATTTGAAAAAACCATAAGTTGAATATATACATAACTTAGAGGGAGCATCATCTTCGTAATTATTTAAATTAAATGCTCTCATCATCTCATAACATTCATGTTTAAATGCCTAGATGAGTAACTACAACGGGTTGCTTATCTAATCATATATAATAAAACATAATAAATAAAATAGTCGACTCGAATCTGTGGGTAGCAGAGACACCTGTCATACACAGCGGAACCTAGGTAGTAGTAAATGTAAATCACATTCATCAACCATAAATTACATAATACTAGAGTCTACTACATTACCAAAATATTTTGTTTATATTCAACCTCCAAAACATCAAAATAAACCTAGGATCTTACAACAAAAACTCCTGATCCTAGATCAAAACTTACCCTTCTAGTAGGAAAACTCAACTCACTCAGCGGCGGCCCTGTCTCGCTGGTCTCTCTGGGTTTCTAGAAAATCATTTAATATTCGGAGTGAGACACCTCTCAATAAGGGTAGATAAATTAAAATCAGCTATGTGGCAACATGAATATTTAATGTTATAATACATATACCATACATTTCATATACCATAAAACATAAATCGTAATATGGTTAGATAAACATATAATTTCATACTTCCAAGTAATCATACTAATCATGTATTATCTGATATAATCTTTAATACTAAAAACTACCCATGATGTATAGCTAGTTGATGTCATGTATAACCCCCCAGGACGGGTTGTGCAGTCCGATGGCGAGACCTGACAATGGCTGGTCGACCACTATCGAGTAAAAAATTTATGTAAGTACGATGGGCCCACCACACCCTGGTCCGGACTGCCAAGTGGACGTCTACAACTCTACACTGAAAGCCACATCAACTATCCATCTCCCACCCCTTCATGGGGTGGTTAGCACCAATCCGAACATAGATATCTGATCTATAAGCTACGATACCATGCTCTTGAAATTGAACTAAACTAATATCCGGGTTCTGATAACATATAGTACATAAACATATACTGTTTATCGTAAATCAAATAGTAGCATTTTCTGAATCCTACATTAACATAATAATTACGGCCTCACGCCGAAAACATGAATAAATGTGGCCTTGCGCTGAATAACATGAGTAACTGCGACCTTGCACCGAACATATCATACATTCTGAAATCATAATTTACTGTGTTTATCATGTTATTCCTAAAAATATTTGTAAATCTAACTTAACATGGTATAATATATATATAAAAATAATATTCACCCCACACAAATTGAGTGAAACCATATATTCCGTTCTAAAATCACATTTCCTATACAATTGCAGTATTTTCCCAAACTTACATTTTCTTAATTATACTTATATATAATCACATGCTTTCTGAAAATTATTTTACTATTAAATAATAGTAATTTCAATGGAAAATAACTGCTTTAATTTATTCCCTCACCTGGCAACTGAAAAGCCCCTCTATAATATGGTCTTACACCCATAGGAAACCCTGACCAGTACCCTGAAAATGATAACTCTCATAACTAAACTTCAGTATTTATTCGAGTACATCATTTCCTTCAACAGTGGAAAAACCAAATTTCGAATAAAAATTCTTACCTCAACTCAGGGATGAATTTCAACTTGCTTCCACCAATGATCCGTTCTGGTAGATTTGGAGAGATCTTCCCTAGGAGCGTCGTGGTGGTCTCAGATCATCGATCCAGCGAACAATGGAACCGAAATCGAAGAGAGAGGAGAGAGAAACTGTAGGGAGATAAAGAGTGTGTGATTTTCTGGTTTTGTTGCAATTAAATTCGAGTTTTAGGCTATTTATAGAGCCAGATTCGTTAATAAGACACATAACCTCGTCGATGAGTCCCTGAAGAGTTCCATCGACGAACCTTCACCCTTTGTCAACGAAATTCAGGATTGCCAAAATCCTCCTCTGTATTTTCTTGCTGTGCGCTCTTTTCCAGTCCCATTTTCTATATCTTAATTATGATTTAAATACCGTTATACTTTCGGTCATTACAGTAACAATACTACACTGAACTCAATACTATCCACTGTTCTCTGCTATTTATAATATGAATTTAACGGATACATGTACTACTATTGTGAATTGTTGATTGCTACATGATTACATGATAGTCTAGAATGCCTCCTACAAGATGGGTGCAGTTGATGTGTATTGCATGCTGGTAGTGGATATAGGTTCTCGTGTGCCTTGAACTTCTGATAAATGACTTACTTGAACCTATCAGGTGCAGGTTTTATGGGAAAATTTCCAATTTATAGACGCATATTGGCAACATTTCGTTAAAATTTTTTCACAAAAAAAAAAAAAACCATGTGCAACGACAATTATGATAAAATGAATGTCAAAATATTTTTAACAGGATGAGTAAAAGTTAGGAATCATAAGAAATGAAACAATGTAGGCTTAGTTCATTTAAAGAAGCATTCATTTATATGTTTTTGGTCAAGCAAGCCTAAAGAATTCATTGTCAAGCCTAAATCATTGAAAACATTAGAAACACTTGACTAAGGATTTGAAAATTTGAAAAAGCCATAAGTTGAGTATATACATAACTCAGAGAGAGCATCATCTTCATAATTATTTAAATTAAATTCTCTTATCATCTCAAAACGTTCATGTCCAAATGCCTAGATGAATAACAATACTACACTGAACTCAATACTATCCATCGTTCTCTACTATTTATATTCAGAATTTAATGGATACATGTACTACTGTTGTGAATTGTTTATTGCTACATGATTGCATACTAGTCTAGAATGCCTCCTACATGGTGGATGCAGTTGATGTGTATTGCATGCTGGAAGTGGATAGAGGTTCTCGTTTGCCTTGAACTTCTTACGAATGACTTATTTGAACCTATCAAGTGCAAGTTTTTTGGGAAAATGTCCAATTTACAGACAGCATGCTGCAGAGATTTCATTAAAATTTATCAAAAAAAAAAAAAAAAACCTTGTACAACGATAATTATATAAAATGAATGTTAACATATTTTTGAAAGGATGAGTGAAAGTAAGGAATCATAAGAAATGAGGCAATGTAGGCTTAATTCATTTAAAGAAGCATTCATTTATATGTTTTTGGTCTGGTAAGTCTAAAACATTCATTGCTGAGCCTAAATCATTGAAAATATTAGAAACAAGTGGCTAAGGAATTGAAAATTTGAAAAAACAATACGTTGAATATACACATAAGTCGGAGGGAGCATCATCTTCATAATTATTTAAATTAATGCTCTCATCATCTCATAACGTTCATGTCCAAACGCCTAGATAAGTAACAATACTACACTGAACTCAATACTATCCACCGTTCTCTACTATTTATATTCTGAATTTAATGGATACATGTACTACTGTTGTGAATTGTTGATTACTACATGATTGCATGCTAGTCTAGAATGCCTCTTGCATGACGGATGCAGTTGATGTGTTTTGCATACTGGTAGTGGATATAGGTTCCCTTGTGCCTTGAACTTCTTATAAATGACTTATTTTAACCTATCAGGTGCATGTTTTATGGGAAAACATCCAATTTACAGACGAGATGCTGCCAAAATTTTGTTAAAATTTTTCCAAAAAAAAAAAACCATGTACAACGATATATATGAAAAAATGAATGTTAAAATATTTTTGAAAGGATAAGTGAAAGTTAGGAATCATAAGAAAAATGGCAATGTAGACTTAGTTCATTTAAAGAAGCATTCATTTATATGTTTTTGGTCCAACAAGCCTAAAGCATTCATTGCCAAGCCTAAATCATTAAAAATATTAGAAAAACTAGGCTAAGAATTTGAAAATTTGAAAAAGCCATAAGTTGAATATATACATAACTCTAAGGGAGCATCATCTTCACAATTATTTAAATTAAATTCTCTCATCATCTCAAAACGTTCATGTCCAAATGCCTAGATGAATAAAAATACTACACTAAACTCAATACTATCCACCGTTCTCTGCTATTTATATTTTGAATTAAATTGATACATGTACTACTGTTGTGAATTGTTGATTACTACTTGATTGCATGCTAGTCTAGAATGCCCCCTGCATGGCGGATGCAATTGATGTGTATTGCATGCTGGTAGTGTATATAGGTTCTCGTGTGCCTTGAACTTCTTATAAATGATTTATTTGAATTTATTAGGTGAGGTTTTATAGAAAAATGTCCAATTTACAAATGACATGCTGTCGAAATTTTGTTAAAATTTCCCCAAAAAAAAAAAAAAAAAACCATGTACAACGATAATTATATAAAATGAATGTTAAAATATTTCGGAAAGGATGAGTAAAAGTAAGGAATCATAGGAAATGAGGTAATGTAGGCTTAGTTCATTTAAAGAAGCATTCATTTATATGTTTTTTGGTCCGGTAAGCCTAAAGCATTCATTGCCGAGCCTAAATAATTAAAAATATTTGAAACACTTGGCTAAGGATTTGAAAATTTGAAAAAGCGATACGTTGAATATATACATAAGTCGGAGGGAGCATCATCTTCATAATTATTCAAATTAAAAACTCTCATCATCTCATAACATTCATGTCCAAATACCTAGATGAGTAACAATACTACACTGAACTCAATACTTTCCACCGTTCTCTACTATTTATATTCTTAATTTAATGGATACATGTACTAGTGTTGTGAATTGTTGATTGCTACATAATTGCATGCTAGTCTAGAATGCCACCTGCATGACGGATTCACTTGATGTGTATTGCATGCTAGTAGTGGATATACGTTCTCATGCGCGTTGAACCTCTTATAAATGACTTATTTGAATCTATCAGGCGCAGGTTTTATGGGAAAATGCCCAATTTACAGACAGCATGCTGCCAAAATTTCGTTAAAATTTTTTTTAAAAAAAAAAAAAGAACCATGTACAACGATAATTATGATAAAATGAATGTTAAAATATGTTTGAAAGGATGAGTGAAAGTTAAGAATCATAAGAAATGAGGCAATGTAGGCTTAGTTCATTTAAAGAAGCATTCATTTATATGTTTTTGGCCCAGCAAGCCTAAAGCATTCATTGTCGAGCCTAAATCATTGAAAATATTAGAAAAAATTGGCTAAGGATTTGAAAATTTGAAAAAGTCATAAGTTGAATATATACAAAGCTTAGAGGGAGCATCATCTTCATAAATATTTAAATTAAATTCTCTCATCTCAGAAAGTTCATGTCGAAATGCCTAGATGAATAACAATACTACACTAAACTCAATACTATCCAACGTTCTCTGCTATTTATATTTTGAATTTAATGGATACATGTACTACTGTTGTGAATTGTTTATTGCTACCTGATTGCATGCTAGTCTAGAATGCCTCCCGCGTGGCGGATGTAGGTGATGTGTATTGCGTGCTTGTAGTGGATAGAGGTTCTTGTGTGGCTATAACTTCTTATAAATAACTTATTTGAACCTATTAGGTGCACGTTTTATGAGAAAATGTCCAATATGAAAACAGCATGCTGCTGAATTTTCGTAAAAATTTTTCTAAAAAAAATTAAAAAAAAAAAACCATGTACAACAATAATTATAAAAAATGAATGTCAACATGTTTCTGAAAAAATGAGTAAAAGCTAGGAATCATAAGAAATGAGGCAATGTAGACTTAGTTCATTTAAAGAAGCATTCATTTATATATTTTTGGTCCAGTAAGCCTAAAACATTCATTCCCAAGCCTAAATCATTGATAATATTAGAAACACTTGGCTAAGGATTTGAAAATTTGAAAAAAAAAAACGATAAGTTGAGCATATACATAAGTCAGAGGGAGCATCATCTTCATAATTATTTAAATTAAATGCTCTCATCATCTTATAACGTTTTTGTCCAAATGCCTAGATGTGTAACAATACTACACTGAACTCAATACTATCCACCGTTCTATGCTATTTATATTCTGAATTTAATGGATACATGTACTACTGTTGTGAATTGTTGATTGCTACATGATTGCATGCTAGTCTAGAATGCCTCTAGCAAGATGGGTGCAGTTAATGTGTATTGCATGCTGGTAGTGGATATAGGTTCTTGTGTGCCTTGAACTTCTTATAAATGACTTATTTGAACCTATCAAGTGCAGGTTTTTTGGGAAAATGTCCAATTTACAGACAGCGCACTGCCAACATTTCGTTAAAATTTTTCACAAAAAAAAAAAAAGAAGAAAAAACCGTGTAAAATGGTAATTATGATAAAATGAATGTTAAAATATTTTTGAAATTATGAGTGAAAGTTAGGAATCATAAGAAATGAGGCAATGTATGCTTAGTTCATTTAAAGAAGCATTCATTTATATGTTTTTGGTCCTGCAAGCTTGAAGCAATCATTGCTGAGCCTAAATCATTGAAAATATTAGAAACACTTGGCTAAAGATTTGAAATTTTGAAAAAGCCATAAGTTGAATATATACATAACTCAGAGGGAGCATCATTTTCATAATTATTTAAATTAAATTCTCTCATCATCTCAAAACGTTCATGTCCAAATGCCTAGATAAATAACAATACTATGTCGAACTCAATACTATCCACCGTTCTCAGCTATTTACATTCTTAATTTAATGGATACATGTACTACTGTTGTGAAATGTTGATTGCTACATGATTGCATGCTAGTCTAGAATGCCTCCTGTATGGTGGATGTAATTGATGTGTATTGCATCCTAGTAGTGGATAGAGGCTCTCATAAGTCTTGAGCTTCTTATAAATGACTTAGTTGAACCTATCAGGTGCAGGTTTTGTGTGAAAATGTCAAATTTATAGACAACATGCCATCGAAATTTCGTTAAAATTTTCCCAAAAAAAAAAAAAAATCATGTACAACAATAATTATGATAAAATGAATGTTAATATATTTTTCAAAGGATGAGTGAAAGTTAGGAATCATAAGAAATGGGGCAATGTAGGCTTAGTTCATTTAAAGAAGCATTCATTTATATGTTTTTGGTCCGGTAAGCCTAAAGCATTCTTTGCCAAGCCTAAATCATTAAAAATATTAAAAAAATTTTGCTGAGAATTTGAAAATTTGAAAAAGTCATAAGTTGAATATATACATAATTCAGAGGGAGGATCATCTTCATAATTATTTAAATTAAATTCTCTCATGATCTCACAACGTTCATGTCGAAATACCTAGATGAGTAACAATACTACACTGAACTCAATACTATCAACCGTTCTCTACTATTTATATTCTGAATTTAATGGATACATGTACTAGTGTTGTGAATTGTTGATTGCTACATGATTGCATGCTAGTCTAGAATGCCTCCTGCATGACAGATGCAGTTGATGTATATTACATGCTTATAGTGGATATAGGTTCTCGTGTGTCTTGAACTTCTTATAAATGACTTATTTGAATCTATCATGCGTAGGTTTTATGGGAAAAAGCCCAATTTACAGGCGGCATGCTGCCAAAATTTCGTTAAAATTTTTCCAAAAAAAAAAAAAATCACATACAACGATAATTATGATAAAATGAATGTTAAAATATTTTTAAAAGGATGAGTGAAAGTTAAGAATAATAAGAAATGAGGCAATGTAGGCTTAGTTCATTTAGAGAAGCATTCATTCATATGTTTTTGGTCCAGCAAGCCTAATGCATTCATTGCCGAGCCCAAATCATTGAAAATATTCGAAAAACTTGGCTAAGGATTTGAAAATTTGAAAAAAATCATAAGTTGAATATGTACACAACTTAAAGGGAGCATCATTTTCATAATTATTTAAATTAAATTCTTTCATTGTCTCAAAACGTTCATGTCCAAATGCCTAGATGAATAAAAATACTACACTAAACTCAATACTATCCACCGTTCTCTACTATTTATATTTTGAATTTAATGGATACATGTACTACTATTGTGAATTGTTGATTGTTACATGATTGCATACTAGTTTAGAATGCCTCCTGCATGGCGGATGCAGTTGATGTGTATTGCATGCTAGTAATGGATAGAGGTTCTCATGTGGCTTGAACTTCTTATAAATGACTTATTTGAACCTATTAGGTGCAGGTTTTGTGGGAAAATGTCCAATATACAAACAGCATGCTACCGAAATTTCTCTAAAGTTTTTCCAAAATAAAAAAAATTTTCTACAATGATAATTATATAAAATGAATGTTAAAATATTTCTGAAAGGATGAGTGAAAGTTAGGAATCATAAGAAATGAGGCAATATAGGCTTAGTTCATTTAAGGAAGCATTCATTTATATGTTTTTGGTCCAATAAGCCTAATGCATTCATTCCCGAGCCTAAATCATTGAAAATATTAGAAACACTTGGCTAAGGATTTGAAAATTTGAAAAAAAATGATAAGTTGAGTATATGCATAAGTTAGAGAGGGCATCATCTTCATAATTATTTAAATTAAATTCTCTCATCATCTTATAACGTTTTTGTCTAAATGCCTAGATGAGTAACAATACTACACTGAACTCAATACTATCCACCGTTCTCTGCTATTTATATTCTAAATTTAATGGATACATGTAGTACTGTTGTGAATTGTTGATTGTTGCATGATTGCATGCTAGTCTAGATTGCCTCCTACATGATGGGTACAGTTGATGTGTATTGCATACTGGTAGTGGATATAGGTTCTCGTGTGCCTTGAACTTCTTATAAATGACTTATTTGAACTTATCAGGTGCATGTTTTATGAGAAAATGTCTAATTTACAGACAGCGTGCTGCCGACATTTCATCAAAATTTTCCATAAAAAAAAAATAAAAATAAAAAACCAGGTAAGACGATAATTATGATAAAATGAATGTTAAAATATTTTTGAAAGGATGAGTGAAATTTAGGAATCGTAAGAAATGAGGCAATGTTGGCTTAGTTCATTTAAAGAAGCATTCATTTATATGTTTTTGGTCCAGCAAGCCTAAAACATTCATTGCCGAGCCTAAATCATTGAAAATATTAGAAACACTTGGCTAAAAATTTGAAAATTTGAAAAAGCCATAAGTTGAATATATATATAACTCAGAGGGAGCATCATCTTCATAATTATTTAAATTAAATTCTTTCATCATCTCAAAACGTTCATGTCCAAATGCTTAGATGAATAACAATCTACATTGAACTCAATACTATCCACCATTCTGTGCTATTTATATTCTGAATTTAATGGATACATGTACTACTGTTGTGAATTGTTGATTGCTATATGATTGCATGCTAGTCTAGAATGCCTCTTGCATGACGGATGCAGTTGATGTGTATTGCATGCTGGTAGCGGGTAGAGGTTCTCGTGTGCCTTGAACTTCTTATAAATGACTTATTTGAACCTATTAAGTATAGATTTTATGGGAAAAATGTCCAATTTACAGACGGCATGCTGCCAAAATTTCGTTAAAATTTTTCTCAAAGAAAAAAAGATACCATGTATAGCGATAATTATGATAAAATGAATGTTAAAATATTTTTGAAAAGATGAGAGAAAGTTAGGAATCATAAGAAATGGGGCAATGTAGGCTTAGTTCATTTAAAGAAGCATTCATTTATATGTTTTTGGTGTGGTAAGCTTTGAGCATTCATTGCCGAGCCTAAATCATTGAAAATATTAGAAACACTAGGCTAAGGATTTGAAAATTTGAAAAAGCCATAAGTTGAATATATACATAACTTAGAGGGAGCATCGTCTTCATAATTATTTAAGTTAAATGCTCTCATCATCTCATAACGTTCATGTACAAATGCCTAGATGAGTAACAATACTGCACTGAACTCAATACTATCCATCGTTCTCTGCGATTTATATTTTGAACTTAATGGATACATGTTCTAGTGTTGTGAATTGTTGATTGCTACCTGATTCCATGCTAGTCTAGAATGCCTCATGCATGACAGATGCAATTAATGCGTATTGCATGATGGTAGTGGATATAGGTTCTTGTGTGCCTTGAACTTCTTATAAATGACTTATTTGAACCTATCAAGTGCAGGTTTTTTGGGAAAATGTCCAATTTACAGATGGCATGCTTCCGAAATTTGGATAAAATATTTCCCCCTCCCCCCCCCCCCCCAAAAAAAAAAAAAAGCCATGTACAACGATAATTATGATAAAATGAATGTTAAAATATTTTTTGAAATGATGAGTGAAAGTTAGGAATCATAAGAAATGAGGAAATGTAGACTTAGTTCATTTAAAGAAGCATCATTTATATGTTTTTGGTCCGGTAAGCCTAAAGCATTCATTTCCGAGCCTAAATCATTGAAAATATTAGAAACACTTAGCTAAGGATTTGAAAATTTGAAAAAGTCATAAGTTGAATATATACATAACTTAGAGGGAGCATAATCTTCATAATTATTTAAATTAAATGCTCTCATCATCTCATAATGTTCATGTCCAAATGCCTAGATGAATAACAATACTACACTGAACTCAATACTATCCACAGTTCTTTTCTATTTATATTCTGAATTTAATGGATACATGTACTACTATTGTGAATTGTTGATTGCTACATGATTGCATGCTAGTCTAGAATGCCTCCTGCATGGCGGATGCAGTTGATGTGTATTGCATGTTAGTAGGGGATATAGGTTCTTTTGTGCCTTGAACTTATTATGAATGTCTTATTTGAACCTATTAGGTACAGGTTTTATGAGAAAATGTTCAATTTACGGACGACATCCTGCCGAAATTTTGTTATAATTTTCCCAAAAAAAAAATCATGTACAACGATAATTATGATAAAATGAATGTTAAAGTAATAACCTTACTCTTATTTATATGTATGTTACAAAAGATTGGAGTCATTCTAAGCATTTTCTTTACAATGAAATTACTGGCAAACTTTATATGTATGTTATGTTCTATGTATATATATAAATATGCGCACGTGGATTATCATCTCCTAAATTATGCGTTACTTATTCTTTCATTTCCTTTCATTTTTCTTGATTTCCTTCAAAACTTTTCAAAATGCATCTATCTAAAAGGAGGAGCATGTAATGAAACATGACTCCTATTTTAAGTCCTCTCCTATTTTAAGTCATATGCTCATTTTCCCTATTCAGCTTATCTGATTTCTCCAAAAAACTGTTTTAGTTTTTTGGATGGCAAACTAATTAAGTAGAATACAAATTAAATAATTAATTAATAAAATTTTTAAAAACATAATTAAAACCTGCTCATAAGCACCTAAGCTTATCAAAAGGGCAAGATTTAATATCAAATCTTGAAAAACTCAACAAGGCATTATCACTAATATGCTCAAGAGTGTTCAAAACAAGTTAAATCATTGAAAAACTTTAATATCAAATCTCAATGTTCAATCAAAGTTTCAAAGATGCTGAATAAAATATTGAAACTAACTCAAAAGATTTTTTTCAATGAAATAAGCACACAAGTAGTTTGAAAAATACTATAACTTGTAGAAAATAGTTTGCACAACAAAATCAAAGCTATGTGACACTTTCAATAACAATGCAAATATCCTAAGCTTGCTAGTTTACCCCAACGCAAGATTTATTATATTCAAATATGTGGGATAAACTTTGTTAACTCCCCAAAAATAAATCAATCAATCAAACAAGAACAATGGGAGTATTAGCAACCTCTACTAATTAATAACCCAAGCAAGAACTCTCACAAAACAAAAAATAATCAATGGAATGAAGGTATGAGAGTGTTTGGAAAAGAAAAATGGGATTTTGAGTTTGAGAGAATTTTGGCTAATGATTTTTCTTAATCTCTACTTAATCCTCACAAATGAACTCATATTTATAGGCCAAGGCAAAAATATAACTGTTTAGGACCTATTGGGTATTCTTAGAAAAGTCTAAAATGCTTAGGAAATATTAACCCAAATTAAAGTGTGTTTACCTCAGTTAAAATAGTTTTAACCCGACAAGGTTTGGGTGGCTGAACTGAGGTTCGGTTATCCGACCAAACTCACTTTAAAAAATATTTTAAAATAATTTGGCAGCCCAAAAATTAACTCGGTAGCCCGAATCAAAGTCAGTAGCATTTGTTCGTAGGTTCGGGTGCCCGGTTCCAAGTTTGGTTAACCGAACTGACCAATTCGGTTACCCGAGCCCATTTTGAACGTGATCGTTCGGGCGCCCGAGTAGTTGAAAAGGAACCTGACATAGGTTCGAGTGCCCGAGGGAGATATGTTCAAAAGTGGTTTGGGTGCCTGAACACAAAGTCAACATGTTGACTTGTTCGGCCGCCCAAGCCATTTTACACGGCTTGGGTTCTGTCGCCCGAACACTCTCAACATTTGCAATTAAGTCAATTTTAGCCAAATTTATTCCCCCTGATATGAAGAGTGATGTTAAGGACAATTTTATGTGTGAGTGTTAGGACCTAGGGTCTTTCTAATGTCTTTGAGGACACCGAAAAAATCCAGTGTCGGTTGACCTTCAGTCGACCGAAGGGTGCCCTAATGACATTCGGTCCCTATGGTCAATCAATGGCATTTTTGAGCTTACAGATCCTTTATGCAGGATATGCAGTAATTATTACAAACCCATTTGAAACGAAATTATTACAAACCCAAAATATATTAAAACAATTAATGAATATGTCGGGGTCTTCATGCTTTTCTTCATGTGCCATCAATTAGTTTGCTAATATAAACTTGCACACAAACTAGATAGACATTAAATACCAGAGTATTTGTCATAATCAAAATTGGGAATGACCCATAAGGTCAACTTCTTGTTTCCTTTGATGGTTCAGGTTTATTGGATTGTTGTACTGAGCATGGGGTATTGTTTGGAGAGGGGGCTCCACCATAAAGGAGGGATTGTAAATGATTTATTCCGCCCACAAAGGAACGTTATAGTGGAATTCTTAGGTGGTCTTGCCTAAGGTGAGGACGTAGGCTGGGTATAAGCCGAACCTCGTAAAAAACTCGGTATCACTCTCATCCTTTACTCTTTAATTTTTCTGCATACATAAATTGTATGACTGTGTATTTAAGTATAGATAGTTGAGACAATTGAGATTAAGAAAAACTTTTAATTTAAGGAAGTACGTTGATTGATCATTCACAGAAACCTTAAAGGGAGTACGTTGATCAATGGTTTGTGAAAACCTTGGTTAAAAGTAAGCGTATAAGATTCATAAATACAGGGCTATAATCAAACTCTACGCCGAGTTTTGCAAAAACTAATTCAAGGAAGCACTGGTGCAACTTTTGTGTTGGTTAAGTATTTTGTATTTGATTGATTGGTTGATTGGATTGTCATTGTTGAAAGTATTTGGTTTGCGTAGATTGTGGTTGATTTAATTAAATCATTAAAAATCAAAGTCATTCTTGTTTATTTGCTAAGTTTACAAAAGGTTGGGAATTTTTAAAAAGATTTAAAAGAAACTTTTAAAAACCCAATTCACCCCCCTCTAGGGAATACAACTTCCTTTTCAATTGGTATCTGAGCGGGGTTATAGAAAATATTAAATAGAAACTATATAAAGATCTAAATGGCCTACCAAGGTATATCCCCTTTTGCCGAAGGACAATCCTTAACTAGACCCCTTATTTTCTGCAGTGTAAACTACACCTTTTGGAAATAAAGAATGAGAATATATATTCAAACTATAGATTGGAAAGCATGGAAAGTTGTCACACATGGTGACTTCATTCCTACTAAATTAGTAGACGGTAAAGAAGTGCCTAAAGAAGATTGAGTTTTGACTGATAATGACTATAAAATGATGCAAGTAAACTTAAGTGCCATGAATGCACTATATTGTGCTTTAGATATTAATAAATTCAATAGGGTCATGGCATGTAAGTTAGCTAAAGAAATATGGGACAAGATAGAGGTAACCCATGAAGGAACGATAGATGTTAGAGATAGTAGAATCGACATGCTCACTAGCGAGTATGAAGCCTTTAAGATGAATCTTGATGAAACTATCACTGGCATGTATACTAGGTTTACTCACATAATAAATTCCTTAAATGCTTTAAGGAAAAATTATTCAACTTATGAAATGATTCAAAAAATCCTCAGAGGACTTCCTCCGATAAGGTAACTTAAGGCCACGACAATCACGGAAGGAAGAAACCTGAAAAATACCTCCCTTGATGAATTAATCGGATCCCTTCTCACATATGAGATGGCGATAAATGAAAGAAAGTCATAAAATAATAAATATAAGAAATCAATAGCCCTTAAGGCTGCCAAAGAAAGTTCTAGTGATGAAGATGAAGACAACGAATTAAATGATGAAGAACTAGCCTTTATTACCAAAGGACTTGGAAACGTTTTCAGAAAGAATAGGAAATTCCCTTGAAAATTTAAATGATCAAAAACTAACAAAGGAGAAATTACAAAAAAACTACGAATGAACCTCCTACTTGTTATAATTGCAAAAAGGTCGGACACATTAAACCTGATTGTCCACAGTTGAAGAAAGACAAGAAGAAGAAAAAGAAGGCAATGAAAGCCACAAGGGATGATACAAACTCTAACGAATCAAAGAATTAATGAAACGAACAAGAAGTTGCCAACATGTTCTTCATGGCGCACAATGCTGGAGTAAACTCTTATTATAGTTCATCGGAAGAATCTAGTGGAGAGTCTTGTAATGATTCATGTGATAGTATGGCCTCATACAAATAAATTCAAGTTGAATTATTTGTATTACATAATAGATTCATTAAAGTAACTAAAAGGAATATGCTTTAAAAGAGCAAAATGAAAATCTTAAATATTTGGTAGAATCCTCTAAATCAGCCGAAAAAGAAAAAGAATCTCATATTGATGAGTTAATGAAGAAAACAAACAACATTTCTTAAGAATTGGTCAAACTACAAGTAAATGATAAAAGTAAGAAAGACTTAGAAATAAGTGAACTTAAAAATGAAATTGAAGATAAAGATAAAATTATTTACAATTTTACTAGAAGAAAAGAAAATTTTGAAAAGATGGTTGGACAACAAAAGATTATCAGTAATAAAGAAGGAATTGGTTGCAATGGAATTGAAAACAAAAGGAAGAAGAACTTATTTATGGGATACTTTGTAAAAGAAGAAAAATACTATGCAAGTACATCCTCTACAAATATACATGAAAACACTACTTGTTACTTGTATAGAAATAAGGGACACATAAAGTTTAATTATCCAATTAAAACTCGATATGACTTAAAAAGAATTAAGAAGGCTTGGGTTCCAAAAGTAATACCACGAATCCTTCCTTGTAGGTATGCTTTAGGACTACTACATCAAAGGAGAAATTGTACTTGGATAGTGCATGTTCAAGACACATGACTGCGGATAGAACAAAGTTCACCACCCTAGTTCAGAAATGGAGGGTATCTAACCTTCAGTGACAACGCTAAAGATAAAATTGTCGAAATTGGTAAAATTGGTAGAGAACCCTCACTTAAAATTGATGATGTTTTGTTAGTAGATAGATTAAAGCATAACCTTTTAAGCATAAGTCAACTTGGTGATAAAGGATTTGACATAATCTTTAAGCAAGATAAGTGAATAGTAAAAATCTAGGAAAACGTGAAATTCTGTTCACAACTTATACGGTAAATAATGTATATTTTATAAACCTGGAAAATCTAATCTCTCAAGATGTAACATGCTTGGCTACCATGAATGAAACCAGTTGGCTTTGGCATAGAAGACTAGGACATGCAAGCATGGATCTATTATCAAACTTATCTAAGAAGAAGCTAGTCAAAGGTTTACCAAACACAAAGTTCATAAAAGACAAAATTTGGGATGCTTGCCAACTTGGGAAGCAAATTAAAACAAGTTTTAAAAAGAAGAAACATATTTCTACTAGCAAACCCTTAGAACTTATTCATTTATATTTGTTTGGTCCTACTAGAACTCAAGGCATAGGAGGTAAGCAATATGCCTTTGTCATAGTTGATGACTACTCTAGGTTTACTTGGATATTATTTTTAGACTCCAAAGATGAAGCTTGTAACATGTTAATAAATTTAGGAAAGAAACTTTAAAATGAAAAAGGATATAGTGTTTCAAATATAAGGAGTGATCAAGGAAGAGAATTCAACAACAAAGAAGTTGAAAATTTTCGCAATGAATATGGAATTAATCATAATTTTTTAGCACCTAGGACTCCACAACAAAATGGAATTGTTGAAAAAAAGAATAGAACTCTTCAAGAAATGGAAAGAACGATGCTAAATGAACATAATCTATAACGGCCTGCCTATTTTTCCCATATATTTTTTTTCCACGTAATAACATACATAATATCCAGCTAAGCTGCCATAGTCATGGTCAACCTGGACGCATGGGTACCAAGGATATATCCATCATAAAACTCTGATACCTAAACAGCGGAAAACATAAAATCATATACATGCCATAAATACCATAAACCATACTAGAGTTCTACTAAATCTATCACATACATATACATACAGTCATCCTCTAAAAAGACCAAAAAGTACTCCTAGGGCCTCCACCCAAAAATCCATCTGACCCTAGCTCATCCAGTTACCCTATAGACAGGGTAGCTCAAACCACTTTTACTGTTGCGGGGCTTTATCCGCCCTCCTACTTGAAATTTTTGAAATGGTTGTAATGTTGGGGTGAGACACATCTCAGTAAGGAAGATAAATTATTATTAGTGTGTGGAAATATGAGTATTTTTTGCGATATGCATATAAGTAGTACATAATTCATAACTGGTATAACAGTTATATCATAACTAAATAAAACATGATTTATCATAACATAGTGTATCATACTAAATTTTTGTACTGAGAAATCTTCTTATAAAATCATATCATACTTGAATTATTACCCAGAATAGATAGTTAGATAGATATTGTCATGTCTTAGCCCCCACATGACAGGGCTGTGTGGCCCGAAGGCGGGACCTTGCAATGGCTGGTCGACCATGCTAAGTCAAACATAGGTTTGTAAGTACGACGGGTCTGTTCCACCTGTTCTGGACTACCAGGGGAACTACGACACTCTCATAAAGCCACATCGACTACAAACTCCCACACTCTACATAAAATGTGTGGTAACACTAACATATTCATAATAAAAAAAGATATAGCTACGGTACCGTGCTTTATAAAACTGAACTAAGTTATCCGGGTTCTGATAACATATAATAGATTCCATATTAAAACATAGTTGTTTCGTAATTCAGAGTAATATCTAAAGTAAATATATTTCATGATTTCTTACATATCATACATAGTCATGGCATCAACGTCGACATATTTCATAACGTAAAAATCATGGTATTTTCGTCAGCATATTTCATAACATGAGAATCACGACATTTATGTCGGCATATTTCATAACCTGAGAATCACAGCATTTACGTTGGCATATTTCATAATGTAATACTCACGGCATTTACGTCGGCATAATTCATAATGTAATAAACATAATTTCGTGCACTTTTTAACATAATTTTAAAACCATAGTTCTTGTACTGTTTTTAGGGTTTTCCTGAAAACTACTATAATTTGCTTCTCTTGAAAAACTCATAATATTTCAATATAGCATAATTTTCATGGAAACAATTATACTTATGCCACACAAATATATGTAGCCTTATAAACTCATAATTTATTCTACCATCATATTTCCATATAAAATGTGTTAAAATAATTTCCCTGTACAACAATAGTATTCCCAAATATAGTTCTATATCATATATATTTTTCTAAAAATAAATGTTGTTTAATTCATAATAATTTCATGAAAAATACTAACTTAATCTATCCCTTACCTGATTTATTAAGAAGCCCACAAAATATTCCAAACTTACACCCATGTGTTCCCCAACTCAACACCTTGAAAATGCATTTTTCCCAACAATAATTCAATATTATTCTACCTAAAGCATTCTCCTCAGCCCAGAAACACCAAATAGCTTATAAATCCTAAAATAACCAACTTACCCAGATTTTGGGATGGTGCCCAAGTTAGCATAACCAACAATCCACTCCAGCAGACTTGAAGAGAATCTTCCCAGGAGTAGCGTGGCGACTTCCGATCGTCGAACTGGAAAAAATCGGAGCCGAAAACTTAGAGAGAAGTAGAGGGAGACGTTTTAGAGAGAAAGAGAGAGAGAGAGAGAGAGAGAAGGGTTTCCCAAAAATTGTCACACTGAAATCCCAAGTTTGGCATATTTATTTAGGCGACTTTGTCGACGAGACACATCACCTCGTCAACGAGCCCATGAAGGGAGTTAGTTGACGAACTCTTATTCCTCGTCGAGAAGTTTTAGACCCTAAAATCAGCCCTTTTGGTAATGTCTCATCGATGAGAAACGCATCCCCATCGACGAGTCCAAGAGGCCTACTTATCAACGAGCACTCTGCACTCATCAACAAGACCCTGCTGAAACCCCTTTTAAAATTTTTTTTCTCTTGCTTCTTTTATTATTTAATTATTATAATTCTTTGGGTCTCTACATTCTCCCATCCTTATTAAATTTTGTCCTAGAAATTTACTATCTGTATTGAACACCATCCTTTGAGGAAAATGGGCTACTTATTTTATTACTTACCCTCACTTATGGCAGAGTGTTGACTTGATAGGTCACACCCAATTTTGATAATGACAAATATTCTTGGTACTGATGTTTGTACTAAGGCTTGCTTGCAGGTTCACTTTGCACGCGTACTCGAAATGAAAGACATATCATGATGGCGTGCGGTGTTCGTGCCAATGAATGAAGAAGTTGTATTGTATTTGTAATTCTTTTTCACTTTCTTCATTCTGAGATGTAATATTATTATGAACTGTACACTCCTATGACTTGTAATAATTTGCATCAAGCATGATAGGTAGGTATGCTCAAATAGACCCTAGTTGGACCTTAGGTACCTACACTTAGTGCTTAATCCCCATCATCACTTATCATATCAGGGGAGTTAAAAGAAGCAAAAAACTGGACTTAATTGAAAATCTAGAGAGAGCTCAGGTGATCGAACTTGTGGCGTTTAAAACGCCTCGGGCAACCGAATCCTGGACAAAGTCAAATTGTTGACTTCTTGTTCGGTAGACCGAACCGACTTGAACATATCTTCCTCGGTCACCCGAACCCATGTCAGGGCACTTTTCACCAACCCGGGCACTCTAAATTTGGGTTCAAAAAGGCCTCGGGCGACCAAAGTGGATCGTTTGGTTAACCGAACTTAGTGTCGGGCTCCCAAACCTTGGATAGAATGCTTCTGTCTTTTGTTCAGCCAACTGACCCTGAGTTCGAGCACCCGAACCTTTAAAATTTGATTTTTTGAGTGAGTCTATTCGGCCACCTGAACCTAAGACCGGGCACCCAAATCTCACGGGGTAAATTAATTTTTACTAAAAATTAAATGGGGTAAACTGGGTTAATTTTTCTAAACCTATTTTAAACATTTCTAATTATCCCCATTGAGTCCCCAACGGTAAAAAAATCCTCCTTGCCTATATATATTTTTTCATTTGCAATTATTTGTAAGGATTAACAATTTGATTAAGGCCAAAATTCTCTCAAATTCAAAAATCTCTTTTTTGCCTATACTACTTCCAAACACTCATACACTCCAATTTCCTTGATCTTTTAAATGTTGTGAGTATTTCTAAAGTGATTGTGCCTAATCTCACTAGCTAGTACTCTCATTGGCTATATTGTTTGATTGATTTTATTTGAGAGTATAGCATTAAGTTCTTCCACAAATTTCATTTGATAAATCTTGTGTGGGAAGACTTAGTGAGTTGTGATTCTTGCATTGTCGTTGCAAGTTACCTAAGTCTATATTTTTTGCGTGCAAAAATTATTTTCAAAAGTTTGCAGTCAAACACTCCTTGTGCATAGTATATTGAGAACATCTTGCTGAGTTTGTTTGAATCAACTTGCTAGTATATTTGAAACTTTGATATGAAATTGTGATATTCAAATATTGTGTTTCAAATCTTGCTTAGATATACACTCTTCATCTAGATTGATTATCTATACCTATTTGAGTGTTCATCACACATTAGAGCACTGAGCATATTTATATATCATACGTGCTTGCAATATTGCTTGAGCTATACTGGTGTACATATCTGCTTGTGAAGAAGCATATTTCTGTGTACAAAAATTTCATATCATTTGTTGTATTCTAGGCGTGGGCCTAAAGAGGGGGACTAGCCTTGTGGATTAGTACTGGATTGGCTTAGATCCAATTAGGAAAGTTAGGCGCGCCACCCTGGTAAGGCGTGTTGTATTAGGTGCCGCTCCACCCATTTAAGTGAACCGTAGTAGAATCCTTGTGCTGGTGTAGCCAAGGTGGGGATGTGGGCAATTTGGCCAAACCTCGATGACATATCACGTGTACTGTTTACCTTTCTGCACTTTACTATTACTGCACGTGTATGTTTATTTATTGATTGCATAGACTGACCCTAGGTTGTGTAATATTGTTATTAAACCGATTGAACTAGGTGATAATTTTTAAATACCTAATTCACCCCCCCTTTTAGGATTGCACCAAAGCTAACAATTGGTATCAAAGCCTCGTAATTTAGACAGAAACGTCATTTAGTAAAAGATCATGATGACTCGTGTTAGTGCATCCCCTTCATGTGAGGGAAGATTGGTCACACACCCACCAGTGTTCTGTGGTGATAACTATGTCATATGGAAATTCAAAATGACTGTGTATGTGAAAGCCTTAAATTGGAATTTTTAGAATGTCATTGATCAGGGTGATAGTGTGCCTGTTAAATCCATTGGTTGTACTAGTGTTCCTAAATCTGAGTATGAATTGAATGATCATGATAGCAACTTAGTGCAGGTAAATTTTGATGCCATGAATACCTTACTACATGCTTTGGATTCTAATGTTTTATGTGAGGTTATGGCGTGTAGTAATGCTAAAAAGATATGGGATGAACTTTTGATGAGATATGGAGCACCCATGCATAACAAAGTGATCTCTCCATGTGACTCAAGCTCTACTGATCTTGAAGGAGGTAAGCGGTGTTTTGTTGCTTTAACTGATAATGAGGTTATCTCTATTCCTTCGGCCTTAGTAGAAAAATCTAAAAATGATTCATATGCTGATTTGAATGATGTGCTTGATTGTGAATCATATGATAGTACTGATGATGAAAGCATGCCAACTTATGAAGAATTGCAGATTGAATATGTTAGGACTCATAAGTTACTTATTAAATGTAATAAGAAATATTCTGTTTTGGAAAATAAGTATGAAGCTTGCATAAAAGAATGTGAATCTAAAACTCTTGCTGAAAGAGAAAATGATCTGAAAATTAAGAGACTGGTAAACAAGATTGAATCATTAGAAAAGGAATTAGATCTCTTGAAATCTAAATTTTCTAATGATAATAATAATGACCATTTGATTGTAGAACTTGAACAAAAGGCAAACAATATGACTAAGGAATTCATTAAGCTTCAAGATGTTTGCAAGGGTCTTAAAAATTTGAAAACAAGGGAACTAGAAAAGAAAATAGATGACTAATCTAAGATCATTCACACATTCACTAAAGGCACTACAAAAAATAAGGTTATTAGTGACGATTTTGAATTAGTTGCTATATCTACCGTTACTAATACTTATTAGTGACAAAATTTTCAAACTGTCACTAATAATAGAGTATTAGTGACGGATTAAAACCATCACTAAAAAATCTAAGCCCGTCACTATAAATTCTACACCAATTCGATAAAAAATTGTCACTAAAGCCATAGTATTAATGACGGTTTTAAATTTGTCACTAATACTCTATTATTAGTGACGGTTTGAAAATTGTCACTATTGCTCACAGGCAACTATTAGTGATGGTTGTCAAACCATCACTAATACTATAAAACCATCACTAATACTATATTATTAGTGACGGTTTGAAAACCTTCTCTAAAACTCTTTAAAAAAAAAAAAGAGGCAATTATTAGTGACAGTTTGAAATCTTCACTAATACTTAAATTGGACAATTAGTAGTGATGATTTTAAAATTGTCACTAATAATTTTAAATTATTTTTTTTCAATTATTAATTCTTGTAAAAATATTTAATTACATTTTTGTATATGTAACATTAAACCATAATTGCTAAAAAATTCATAAATTATTCAAAATTCAAATTCAAATTTAAATAAAAATACAAATATATTATACAAATTCAAATTCAAATTCAAATACAAATATATTTTACAAATTCAAATTTAAATACAAGTACATTATACAAATTCCAATTCAAATACAGAAATTTCATCTGTTTAGATAACAAAAAAAGTCAAAAGTTGCATCCGTAGTGCATGACATCGTGCGGACGTTGTGACCGTTGCAAACCCTACAAATTATGAAAGTAAAAAAAATTAGTATATGCTTTTTGAAATATTTTGGCAGCATTTCTCCTGTAAATATGACATTTTCCAAAGAGATATGTTCTAAGCCTAGGTGTTTACAACAAACAATTCACAATAATCCAACCAGTAATGAATTTTACGAGTGCACAAGAGCTTCATATAATAAGTATTAAACAATGTAACGTGTTCATGCATCTCATAAACAATATATATCAAAATATAGTTCTATGAAAAAATAGAATGTGATGTTTATGGTTTACATGGCTTCCATAGGACTCTAAAACAATTATAATAATCAAATAATGCAAATGAGTCCATGATTGATAGAATTTTCACTTAGCATATGCAAAAGTAAATTTAGAGAAGAAGTTCAAAGTTCATTTGAAGCTCACCCATTCTTTCAAAAATGCTTTAACATTCAGCACACTATAACCAGCATAAGATATATGGCTATGATTATTTTGGGAAAAAGTCAACAAATTTTCGGTAGCTTGCCGTCTATAAATAGAACATTTCCCAAACCTGCAAGTCACAAAAGCAAGCAATTCACAATATTTTTGCATCATACATATGCCATTTAGATTAAGATATGCAACAACCTAAAAGTATCTACCAGCATACAATACACATCACTGCACCAGCCATGCAGGTGGTGTTCCAATCAAGCATGCAGTCCTAATGTCCACTACCAGTATGCAGTTCACAAGATATATCAATCTAAGCATGCAGTCCATAAGTTAAATCATCTATTAAACTGAAGTTAGATATATGCCCATCTCTAACTGCAATGAGGTTATGGATGACAGAGAAGGACGACGAGGTCGTGGATGGTGGTGACTACATCAACGATTCTTTATCTAGTTTACCCGGAGTTTATTTTCAAAATTGATTTGAAATGCGATAAGCCTACCTATGTAGACAAAATGAATTTTAGTCTTTCATCTGATAAGTTGTCTTTTATAGTTAACATATGATTTAAATATTAATTTTATTTCTCTTGAATCTTGATGCCCTTCTTGCGGTCATTGCATCCACTTGCCTTATTATGGATGCAATGGCTGCAAGAAGGGCATCGAGATTCAAGAAAAATAAAATTAATATTTAAATCATACCTTAACTATAAGAGACAATCTATCAGATGAAAGGTTAAAATTCATTTTGTCTACATAGGCAGGCTTATCGCATTTCAAATCAATTTTGAAAATAAACTCCAGGTAAACTAGATAAAGCCCCTCCATTCATTGTATATACACAGCAAATGATATGCCCACTATAAAAAAATAGAAGTTGTCAAAAGTAGACCTAAAATTATATAATAAACCCTTCTCAATGACGGAAAAATCTAAGCTGAAGATAGCTACATTATGTTTCCTTGACCCTTTTTACACTTTTAGGAAACATTTGATAATGTTGTTTGGTCCTAAAGTATTGTATACTATCAAAAAAGGCAATCGCCTGGGGATGAAATGATGTAAACGAAAACTAAAATTTCATGAGCTCAGCCATAAAGTTAGCTACTAATGAAAACATTAGTGATCCTTAAAAGAATAGAGCCTGAAAAAACAATGGTCTTGCATACAAAATAAAGTAGAATTGATAGAAAAAAATATATTTCCAATAATTTCCTTGAGAAAATTTGCAGCAGCTTCAAAAATGCAAATCAATGGCCTAGTTGCAAGCCAAATCTCACTTTTAACCAAGCTACAATGAACCAATTCTTATTAACCATGGAAATGGTCGAGCACCAGAGGGCGGCGGCGACAGGCAGAGATTAATTAATTACTAGGTCATTACTTATTAATTTTCCATATTTTTTTTAGGGGTGTCATGTCATCTGAAAGGGTTTGTCATTTTAATGGATGCAAATTTCGATTTCTGAATTTAAAACCTAGTTTACTATATCGAGGTGGTTCATGTTTCTGTGCAATTGGTAACTCCATGTGAATCCATTGTGACCTTTATGTTCATTCAATCCATATTGTCTTTTTATGACATTTAAATGTGATAATATAGTATATATTTTTTTTCGTCTTACCAGTAACTCATCTAGCACCGGACTATATGTGATTAATAAAGTTTTCCATACAAGTATAGGTTAGATGTTATAGAGGCTAAGGGTTCTTCCTACATTTGGAGCTTCTCTTTTTCTTTTGATTAGGCATATAGCATTGATCTTATTAAGTTTGGATTTTTCATTTAACGTTAGGTTGAAGATACCCCTATATATTTCTTTGTTGTGAATCTTTTTTGTCATTTGTCTTCCCACCTTTCTAGTTTTCCCTAAATAGCTAGCATACATCTTGTTAGTCTTTGGTTGCCTCTGGGTTGAGGTCAATGTTCAAATGACAATTTCTAACTCTCAAATTTTTTTTATATTAACAGTTTTCCTACCAAAGTGGGTTGTGCTATTTTTGCATGAGGGTAGCATACAAGCATTCTACTTGAGATTTATGATTCCATCGAGAAGTGGAAGGATAAATCATTGTTTCTTTGTGGGAAGAAGGGTTAGGGTACAAATATGGACTAGGTGATCCCATGAAGCATTTTGTGACTCCATTATTTTCTTTAGAAGACAAGGAAATTAGGAAGACTCTAATAATGGCTATGCTAAGGGCCTTTGCAGAACTAAGATCCACCACTAAGCTTATTAAATTACGTAATATGGCAATCATCTTTTGGTTGGATGTTTTGTCCTTTGCATTATGTCATTCCCAAACTAAAAGAACCATTCCTTGCACTTCTTTTTGCCTAGTTAAGTCAATCATGTTTATGAATTTATCTCAAGCCTTGAGCTCATTTTGACCCTAAGCCAACCTTTTGCCCCAAGTTGACATAGTTTTTGAGTCCATAGCTCATTCTAGCATAATTAAGCTAAATTTGCATTCAAACAAATCCTAAGCCACTGCTCATGTGAGCTCACAACTTGGCCCAAAAGTACATTCACATTCACATGAAAATGCCCTCTTTCGCCAAAATTAACAATATTATTATTTCTAATATTATTTGTACAAAGTGATAAGTACCTTTGTTGGAGAGAGAGAGAGAGAGTAAATCCAAGGTACCCTATTGTCACAAAGGAAGGGGACAATATAATTATTGTAAATAAAAAAAGATATGTATTTTCTATATGCTAGACTTTAATGGTCACATATTATAGAAACGTTCGAACAAGAAAGATAGTATTCATACAACGTTTTTGTGAAACCATATTTTACCTGTTTGTCACACAGTAACTTTTCTCAATAAAATTACTTATATGTTTTTGATAAACTAATATTACAAACTTTCTATTTTTCAAATAAAAATAAAAATAATAAAAATAAATAAACATATATTACATAGAAAATTAGTTTGTCATGTCTAATTGGACACATGAATTAATTACGTATAAATAGACTAGTATAAATCATTTGTGTAGCTATTATAAAGTCTTATGTCAATAATTGTATCATATTTTTGTTGAGGTTACATAAATCTCATCCTCCGAATTTTATTTAAAAAAACAAAACACAGACACACACATATTCTTACGCACAAAACATGCTGCTTTCATCATTAAAGAGATTAATTAAAAGCAGTCATCCAATCATCTCTCTCTCTCTCTCTCTCTCTCTCTCTCTCTCTCCATATATATATATAATGCATTTATATTTTTTTTTTCAAAAATTAATATTAGTACTGTCCTTTGACCTTCTAAAAAAGTAATTTTATTTTCAACAATTCAAATTAAAACCCCATAATTTCTCCCAGACGTGTGTGGATGGTGCAGGTTTTCCACATATATCCCCTTCTTATGACATGTTAAATGAAATAATTATAATATATACATATATAATGTAAATACTTAGTCTTAATAAACAAAAAAAATTATAATGTGTTATTAAGCAGGGGCAGTTTATTTAAATATACATAATTAAGACTAAGTATTACTATTAAAAATTAAAAAATAAAGTGATAATATGTATTTTTGAAAGAAAAAATTTTGAGTTGAAATGTAGATTTCTATAGATTAAAATAACTCCATACAAAAACTAAATTATGTCTAAATCTAAGCAAACCAATTAAAAATTTTCCATGCTCCAAAAAACTTGGTTAGGGATTGACTATTTTAAAAACAAGAAATACCCCTATAAATTTAATATATTGTTGAGGTTCCAAGAAAAATAAAAATAAAAATAAAAATAAACAAAGAAGAAAGACAAGGGAACAAACCTAAGGTGTCCGGTGAGAAGCTAAGGCCATCAGTCGGCTGGGAACAACATGAGCCAGACTGGGAAAGGGCTAGGTTCGACGGAGGTCACAGCGGGAAACTAGGAGAGGGCGTACCTGGATGTCAGTCCACTAGGGCTCCGACGAAGCCTACGACGTCCGGCGAAGTCGAGCACACCAGGCTGAGAGAGAGGAGTGGGAGACTGGGAGAGACGATCACGCCGCAGGGAAGAGGAGGAGCCAGGAGAATAGGAGGGAAAATATCCTGCAGATAGGGATAAGAGATTTTGGGCATTAGTGACAATTTCAAAACTGTCACTATTATTCTTCGTCCTTTTAAAAAAAAAAAAATGACTTACCATTAGTGACGGTCCACAATTCGTCACTAATAATGGCATACTAGTGACGAGTTTAGAAATTCGTCACTAATTAAGAACCAATGGTGATGAATTTATAAATTCGTCACTAATATTCTGAACTTAAATTTTTTTTCAAAAAGGAAATATTAGTGACGAATTTAAAAATTCATCACTATTGGTCCCTTATTAGTGACGAATTTGAAAACGTCACTAATAATGCCTTTTTTTAAAACAAATAAAAAAAAGTTCAGTTTAGAGTATTAGTGACGATGTTGTATATTTGTCACTAATAAGGGACCAATAACGACGAATTCATGAATTTGTCACTAATACTCTGAACTTAAAATTTTTAATTTTTTTAAAAACAGGAAGTATTAGTGACGGTTCTCAAATCCGTCACTAATAATATGCCAATAGTGACGAATTTACAAATTCATCACTAATACTCTAAACTCAATTTTTTTTATTTTTTATTTTTTAGTATTAGTGACGGTTGTCAAATCCGTCACTAATAATGACCAATAGTGACGAATCTTGTAATTCGTTACTAATACTCTAACCTAATACCCTTAACTAAATTTTTTTATATATTCATAAATATTAGTAGTGACGGTTGGTTAATCGTCACCAATAAGTTACTTTTAGTGATGAATATAATCCGTCACTAATATCATAAAATCATCGCTAATATTTTCCCGAAAAAAATTTCGCGCGAAAATTGTTTATTGCGCAATTTTTAGTGACGAAAGTATTAGTGACAAATTTAAAATCGTCACTAATAGTGTTGTATTAGTGACGGCTACTAAAACTGTCACTAATGCGTGCACTATTAGTGACGTTTTTGAAGAACCGTGACTAATACAACACTATTAGTGATAGTTTTAAAATCGTCACTAATACTTTCGTCACTAAAAACCTATTTTTTTGTAGTGAGGTAAGGACAACTTTGATAAGTTGTTAGGATCACAGAAAATGACCTTAGATAGGGAAGGTACAGGTTACAAAAAAATTGGAAATAGAAAGAAGAAAAGCCTATACATGGGGTACTTTGTTAGGGAGTCTAAAGATTATGCCAATACCTCTTCCGATCCATACACCCACACCTATTGTGCACTATGTAAAAAGATGGGTCATACCAAATTCGATTGTGCATTTAAAAGAAAGGGGGTTAAAATGAAACAAGTTTGGAGAGTGAAATCCAATCCCATCTCTTCTTGACTCTTAAGTGTTCCATTGTGTCCACAAGGTAGGTTGGGATGATTCCTTAAAGCCCTATATATCATATTCAAATCATAGGGGTCTTTGTATGTGAAGATTGGTCAAAAGGGAAAAAGTTGACCTAGTTCGGGCTACCGAACCATTTAGTGCTTTAGCACTTTGGGTGACATAACTTGGAAGTCTGACCAGAGCATTGACCACTCTTTGGGCGGCTGAACCTCTCAGTTCAATTTCATTTAGGCTACTAAACCAAGTTCGGGTAACCGAATTTACTTTCTGGAAATTGAATGTGCATTTTGGGCTACTGAACGCTATGGTTCTTTTTGAGTTCAGGCTGTCGAGTCTTGGTTTTATAAAATGGCGCCTAAACTTCAGCTGACCGAACCATTGTTTGGTCAATTGAGCAGACTTAGTGGGCTTTGCAATTATTGCAGTTTGGGCAACCAAACTCCATCTCAGGTGCCCGAACTACGCTGCTATATAAGAAAACTCATGTAAAATAGTTCATCCATAAGAGGGAGTCAACAAACAAGACACATACATTGGGAGGATGTATCCATATGAACACATCCAAAAAGAGGATGTTCTACAAGAAGAATCCTTCCATAAGGTTGAATCCAAAAGGGGCGGGCATCCACAAGGAGAGGGCATCCACAGGGCAGACAACATCCACAAAGGGAGTGCATCCACTAAAATGATGCATCCACAAATAGAAAGCATACAATAACAGGATGCATCAACAATAGTGCATTTGAATGGATAATGTATCCACAAGAGGGCTATATCCTTATGGAAGACACATTCAAAATAAGAGGCTCATCTATGAAAAGGATGCATCCACAACGACACATGTTTAAAGAGAATGCATCCACAAGGATGTTAATTCAAGTGTGATCCCAAGAGGAGGTGAAATGGGTATTTTAAAAATCATTAAGTTCATACCACTTAATCCCTATTTCAATATTTAGAAAATTAATTGCAGGGCCTTGAAATTAATTCAAATTATTATCTCAATAAATTCTATTTTACTCAATTAATTATCAAGTGCGTATAATATAAATCAACATACAACCATGCAAAAACTGATAATGAAATGCAAGTGGAAATTAAAAAGATAAGGGAAGAGAGAAGGCAAAGATGATTTTATGAGGTTTAGCCAACCCAGCCTACATCCTCGCGTTGAGCAACCGACTCAAAGATTCCACTAAATCCTTGCTCCTTAAACCGAGATGGAGCTTCCCTTACAATCCACTACTTACAAGAGGCACAACTTCCTCCTCACCCAGTTCATAACCTGAACCGTGATTACAATATAAAATTTTAAATATGCAAAAACTCAATATTGCTTCTAACAAAGCTAGTGAATACAATGCAAAACCTAACACATATTCATATAATAAAACTTGAAGCTCAGTATGTATGTAATGATGATATCGTTATATGAATGATATGCTTTACAAATCAATCCTATAAATCAATATCTCCCAAATTTGATTTTATAAATAAATGCTTTGGAGAAACAATAAGGTTAGATTTCAGAATACTTTAAGCAAGATTAGAAAACAAGATCCTTTCAAAAATAATCTTTGATAATGCACAGATCTATATTCTTGCTATCAATAATCTGTAATGTTGGATCTTTGAATAAATAAACAACTTTGAATATAGCAAAGATTTAAACACTATGTTTGAAAAATAATATCCCTCAATAATATGTATATAGAGGTTCTTAGGATTTGCAATCAAATACTTCTTACACTAATCAAATAGCAACCCTTTGAATGAAGATATATTTAAAACTTTCTTTAGTATTTTAGTTTTAAACAAAAGCTTTTCTCAAGTAGTAATCTTCCACAAATATATATATAGAGAGATAGAGATAATAACTCAAGATCAACTTCTCAAAATGAATATTCAATGATAAGTTTGTGAGATGAAAAACTGTTTGAGAACAAGCAAACACTTAGTTTGATCACCAAACCTCAATACCAAAGTTGTTTGCACAATAGTTTCTAGAACACCTTTTGAAAATCAACGTAGCCCATGCTTTAATATGATGTAAATGCTTTGAAATCACAGACAAAAGCTTAGTAATAAGTTCAACAATGTTCAGAGATGTGTATACGTTCAAGGCTCCGAATTCTATTGCAAAAATTGAGGCACTAGGGTTTAGAGGTTGATTATATAGGTAATCTTGGCCTTAGGATAAGTCCCGACCATTGGATCAAATTGATCAAGTGTATAACCCGCATGTTCTCTTACTAAAGATAAGATTTTTAAACTTCCCACAGGTTTAGACGATTGAAGATTCGGGTTCATATGTCTTATGTTCCTTAAAGCACTGAAAATTATAGTCTAGACACAGGTTCATACGATTGAACTGAGGGTTCAGTCTTCTGAAGTCCCTAGTTCAGACGACTGAACTGAAGGTTCAAACATTTGAGGGTGTTCTGCCTGTTCGGTGTTTTAGTAATTAAATCTTTAGATAAGTGAACTAATTCTTTAGTCTTCTAAGGAAATTCTTCAGACGTCAGAAGAAAAACTTCAATTGTTTGAAGTTGAATCTTCAGACTTCTGAGGGTAATCCTCAGTTTTCTGGGCAGACCCATTTTAGAATTTTCAGTTAAGTTTTTCAAAATCATTTGAACTCTCTTGCTTTAACCTTTTATAAAATATTTTCCAAGGTTTAAAAATAAGTTCTCTTAATCCATATTTAACCCTAGAAGGTTTTCATGAGATGCATGTGAATATATTTTTAGCTTCTAGCTATATCATATAAAATATGCACATACATCAATTCTAACTACCCATTCCCCAGACGATCTTGAACTTGATGCTTGCAACTTCATTCTTCTACTCTTCTTAGTTCCATAGCTTGTGTTAGGTTATATATATATTGTTGACCTTACAGGTCATGACCAGTTTTGATAATGACAAATACTCTTGTATTTAATGGATATTTAGTTCGTGTGCAAGTCTACATTAGCAGATACATTGACAGCATCAAGAGAAAGTGAAGTTGAAGACCAAACCTTTTTTTTGTAATGCATTTCATATCTATTTGGTCTGTAATAGTAACTAGGTAATTTGTTTTGTAATAAGATTACACGCATCACATGCATGATTTATTTTGTAAGCTCAAACAAACCGTGAGTGAGAAATGACCTTAGAAAGACCTTAGGGCTTATTCGGTCGACCGACACCGAACTTTTTTGGTGTCTTAAATTTGGACTCCAAGTGACCCTAGGACACACACATTCTCACACATACTCGTTAGACACTTGAATAGGGCTTGTATGCTTCAAGATGGGACTGAAATGCACACTTGGTGCACTTTCGGTCGACCAGCAAAGTCAGTTCATTTTGACCTGGTCGATTGAAACCTCCCTGGGTTAACTGATTGACCAAAGTACTGGTTGACTGAACCAGAATAGTTCAAAAAGCCCTGATCGACCGAAACCCTCTCTAGTCAACATTTTGACCACCTGGTCGACCGAACCAGGTAATTCAAGAAGCCCTGGTCGATCGAAACCCCCTGGGGTCAAAAGTTTGACCATCTAGTCGACCGAGGGTCCTCGGGAGAAATCCCAGCGATCTGGTCAATCGAACCAGCTAGATCAAAATGGCCTGGTCAATCGAACGTCGAAAAATTAAGAAATCGCCCTCTCCTGGTCGACCGATCCCTCAGTTCAAAAGTCCCCTAATAAACCAAACCATGTGAGTCCTGGTCGACCGAAACTAATCTGGTCGACCAGACATCTTGGGTTGCACCTAATTTTTTACCACAGTTAAAATTTCTAAACAGGGTTAAAATGTTTTAAACATCATTAAAACTTTTCTAACAAACCCTAATAGGTCCCCAACGGTCAAAAACTTTGGTATGTCTATATATACTCCTTCATTTGGGAGAATTAAGGATTGATTAGCATAAGGATTCAAAATTTCTTTCTCAAGCAAAAATACTCTCTTTTGATTCCTATTGCTCATACTTTCCCTACAAAAACTCCAGTTTTCCTTCTCAAGTTGAAAATCATTTGTAAAAGCTTTGAGTGTATATTCAAAAAGGTTTTGCTCTCATTGTTTGAAGTATTTTGAATCGATTTTTCTAACGAGAGCATAACCTAAGCATTCTTAGGAGGCTTTACTAATAAGCCTACCCTAAGAAGGCTTGTGGTGAACTTCCAAGTATTGCATTCTCATTTCAATATCTTTGGAAGTTTGTATTTGTTTTTGGTTTGCAAATACATTTTCAAACTTACTCAAATATCTTGTGGAATCTTTATTGAACTATTTGTGAAAAGATATTTGTGTTTGTTACATTAATTATTGTGGCAATATCCATTCAAGTCTATATCATTTGCTGAAATACAGAGATTATCTATTTTGCAATCCAAGCATATACATATTCATGTGATTAAGATATTCTTCTGATTGATATTCTTGAGGCTTGCTTGATATTCTGCGTGAACACATTTGATTGAAACATTTTGAAATACACAGATTGTTGTTGATACTCTTACGTAACTGATAGAAAATATTTTTGAGAGTTGAACTATTTAGACCACACTGAGCTTACATTTTAAATCATCTGTGGTGTTTGTGATTGTGTGCATTTGTGGTACAAATTTGCTTTACGTGAAAGCACCCTTATACTTACCTTTTGATTGTATATCTGATAGATTCCAAGTGTGGCCCGAGGAGGTAGTAATCCAGCCCGGTAAGGATTGGTGTAAAGGTTGAGGTCAGCCCTGTGTTAATTTGACCTGGTTTGTATAGGTGCCGCTCCACCCGTTTAAGTGAGCAAGTTATTGTGATAATACTTGTGCTGGTTAGCCAAGGCAGGGACGTAGGCAGTTGGCCGAACCTCGATAACATATCCTTGTGTCACCCTTCTCTTACTGCTTTCTGGTGCTTGTGAAATTGATTAGGCATCTTTATTTAATTTCTGATATCACTTGCACTAGATTGACCATAGAATTGAACATACTACTGTTAGGAGGAATACCTAGGGGATAGATTTTAAAAATACCAATTCACCCCCCTCTTGGGATCACGGTAAAGCTAACAATTGGTATCAGAGCCACGTAGCATAGACTAGTTGTTATTTTGCAAAAGGATCACATATAGCTCATAGCTCCGTGACCCCTTTCCCTAAGGGACCATCTTCCACATGACCTCTTGTTTTCAGTGGTGTTAATTACACCTTTTGGAAACAGAGGATGCGCATCTACCTTCAGAATACTGATTGGAAGGTGTGGAGGATTGTCTTTAAGGGAAACTATGTCCCTATGAAAACTGAGGGTGCAGCTAGGGTTCCTAAGACTGAGGATGAATATGATGATGATGATATGAAAGTTGTTAGTCTTAACGCCACTACCATGAATATTTTATAATGTAGTCTTGATGTAAATGAATTTAACAGGATTATGGCATGTTCTACTACAAAAGAAATATGGGATAAGTTAGAGGTCACATATGAGGGTACTAGAGATGTGAAAAATAGTAGGATAGATATGTTGACCAGTGAGTATGAGGCCTTTAGGATGAATGTAGGTGAGTCCATTCCGAGCATGTACACTAGATTCACACACATCATAAACTCACTGCATGGATTTGGAAAGAACTATCCCACTTATGAGATGATCAGGAATATCATTAGAGGCTTACCTCATTTTTGGGAAGCCAAGGCTACGACCATTGCTGAGGGTAGAGACCTTAAGGCCATGAGCTTAGATGAACTGATAGGTTCCTTGATCACTTATGAACTGTCTATAAATGAAAAACTCAATGAGCATAACAGGGCTAAGAAAGTGACTGCATTAAAAGCATCTAATAACACATCTAGTGAGTATAGTGAATTTGAAACTGATGATGAAATGGCCATGCTAACCAAAAAGTTTAGCAGATTTTTCAGGAAGAACAGGAAGCCATTTAGAAAATATAGTGACTCTACTAATGAGAAGGGAGAGTCCAGCAAAAGAAAGGAAAAATCAAATGCTCCTACGTGCTACAACTACAACAAAGTGGGGCACATCAAACCTAACTGCCCACTGCTGAAAAAGGAGGCTAAGAAAAAGAAGAAAGCCATGAAGGCTGGGACTTCATGGGACCAATTCAGCAGCAGTGACTCAGATTCAGATCATAGTGACACGAAGTTGGTTAATCTGTGCTTGATGGCACACGAGGATGAGGTATTGCCTTCTTGTTCATCATCTTCTTATTATTCATCTGATGATTGTGATTCTGACAGCATGCCTACATTTAGAGAATTACAATTTGAATGCATTTGTGTTTCAAAATTGCTAGGCAAAATGACCGAAAAAATAACGATTTGAAGAAGAAATGTGAAAATTGGTCAAAATTATTTAATATGGCAAAAACCTCTCATGCCTCTATTTTAAAAGAAAATGATACTACTATTGTTGAGCTTGAAAGAAAATTGGATGATAACTCCAAAATTATTTTTAAATTCACCAAGGGCAAAGAAAATTTTGAAAAATTATTTGGTGCCCAAAGAAATTCCTTAAGTAAAGAGGGTCTTGATTTTAATGGTATTGAAAATGTTAGACAACCTAATCTTTACTTAGGACATTTCACACGTGAGTCAAAATCTCATATTCCTCCTAAAGAACCTAAGTGTAGATTGAAATGTTTTAAATGTAAACAGATTGGTCACATTCAATTTGATTGTCCACTTAGGAATAAGCATGCTAGAATTAGGAAGGTATGGATAGTTAAGGGAGATCCTGCTACTAACCCCCGTGGACCCAATAAAATTTGGGGACCAGCATCAGTCACTTAGTTTATTTTTCAGGTATGCCTACGATCATCCTCCTCCGAGGACCGGTGGTACTTGGATAGTGGGTGCTCACGGCACATGACCGGAGACAAGGGAAAATTCACTTCAATTGTTCCCAAGGATGGAGGCTATGTGACATTTGGCGACAATGCCAAAGGACGCATCATCGGGGTAGGTAAGGTTGGTAAGGATTCCTCTCTTACTATTGATAATGTTTTATTGGTTGATGGACTGAAACACAATCTACTTAGCATAAGTCAATTGTGTGACATAGGATATAAAGTATCGTTTGAAAATGACAAATGCATAGTAGAAAATAAAACAGACTACAAAGTGCTTTTTACTGTTGATAGACATGAAATTGTCTATACTACCTCACTTGATAATTTAGCTTCACAACAAGTAACATGTTTTTCTGCCATACATGAAGCTAGTTTGTTGTGGCATAGGCGTTTAGGACATGCTAGCATGGATTTATTGTCTAAACTTGTTAGAAAAGAATTGTTGAAGGTCTGCCTAAAATGTCTTTTGTAAAGGATAAAATCTGTGATGCATGTCAAATGGGTAAGCAAAAAAAAATCTAGTTTTAAGAAAAAGAAATTCATATCTACTACTAGACCTTTGGAGATGCTTCACCTAGATCTATTTGGGCAAAATTCTGTGCAAAGTTTTGGTGGTAAATCTTATGTTTTTGTAATTGTGGATGACTTTTCTAAATTCACATGGGTGTTGTTTCTTGCACATAAAAATGAATCATGTGAACATTTCACCAAACTTTGTAGGAGAATTCAGAATGAAAAAGGATATTAAATCACTCACATAAGAAGATAGAGACACTGAATTCAAAAATGAAAGCATAGAAAAATATTGTGACTTAGAGAGCATATCACATAACTTCTTTGCACCTAGGACACGTCAACAAAATGGTGTAGTAGAAAGAAAGAATAGGTCACTGCAAGAAATGGGAAGAACTATGTTGAATGAGCATAACTTACCTAAATATTTTTGGGCTGAGGCTATTAATACTGCATGCTATGTTATGAATAGGGTGTTGATTAGACCATCAATTAATAAAACCCCTTATGAATTATGGAACAACCATAAGACTAATATTTCCTATTTTCATGTGTCTGGTTGTAAATGCTTTGTGCTTAGAGATAATGAGCATCTAGGAAAATTTGACTATAAATCTGATGAAGGCATCTTCCTAGGCTATGCACTTAATAGTAAAGCATATAGGGTTTTCAATAAAAGAACTCTAACTATGATTGAATCCATTCATGTTGCGTTTGATGAGTCTAATCCATTTTCTAATAAAGATGATGAAGATGATATTGATATTAGAAAATGCTCAGAGAAAATGTCTATTGAAAACAATGCAAGTGAAAATCAAGAAGCAAATGAAAAATCACTTGAAGATAATAAAAATGGAAATCAGGAGTTGCCTAGAGATTGGAAATACATTAGAAGTCATCCCATAAATCAAATCATAGGCGAACCATCCCGTGGTGTAGCCACAAGATCCTCTTTGAGAAATACAGTGAATCATTATGCTTTCTTATCCCAAGAAGAACCTAAAACTATTAAAGAAGCCATAGAAGATGAGTCTTGGGTGACGTCCATGCAAGAAGAGCTTAATCAATTTGAAAGAAGTAAAGTGTGGACCTTAGTTCCTAGGCCTAATGAGCACACCATCATTGGAACTAAATGGGTATATAGAAATAAGAAAGATGAGAATGGGGTAGTAACTAAGAATAAAGCTAAACTAGTTGCCCAAGGGTATAACCAACAGGAAGGGATTGACTTTGATGAAACATATGCTCTTGTTGCTAGATTAGAAGCCATTCGTATGTTACTTGCCTTTGTTGCTTTTAGAAATTTTAAATTATTTCAAATGGATGTTAAAAGCGCTTTTCTAAATGGCTACATAAATGAAGAGGTATACGTAGAACAACCACCTGGTTTTGAAAATCATAAATATCCTGACAATGTTTACTGATTATCTAAAGCCTTGTATGGATTGAAACAAGCTCCTAGAGCTTGGTATGAGAGGCTTAGTGGTTTTCTATAAGAAAATAGGTTTACCTGTGGCAAGATTGACAGTACAATTTTCATCAAGTCCAAAAATGATGATATGCTCCTTGTTCAAATTTATGAGGATGATGTCATTTTTGGAGCAACTAACGATGAGCTGTGTAATGAGTTTGCCAAATGCATGCAAAGTGAATTTGAAATGAGCATGATGGGTGAACTTAGTTTCTTCTTAGGGCTATAAATTAAGCAAGCTAATCATAGAACTTTCATATGCCAATCTAAATACATTAGGGACTTGCTAAAGAAATTTAATATGGAAGATTGTAAAATTCATGATACACCTATGAACTCTTCCATTAAGCTTGATAAAGATGAGCAAGGAATCCCTATTGACGTAAAATTATATCGTGGCATGAATGGAAGTCTCCTATATCTCACTGCTAGTAGGCCCAATATTATGTTTAGTGTATGTATGTGTGCTAGGTTTCAGGCTGCTCCTAAGGAATCTTATCTAAAAGCTATTAAAAGAATCCTTAGGTATTTAGTTAGGACTATTAAATTAGGATTGTGGTACCCTAAGCATACTACCTTTGAGATTGTTAGTTACACTGATGCTGACTTTGTCGGTAGTAAGGTTGATAGAAAAAGCACTAGCGGCACTTGTCATTACATAAGACAATCTCTTGTTTCTTGGTTCTCCAAGAAGCAAAACTTAGTTGCCTTATCTACAACCGAAGCTGAATATATTGTGGCTGGGAGTTGTTGTGCCCAAACTCTTTACATGAAACAACAACTTGTGGATTTTGGATTGCACTATGAAACAATACCCATTAAATGTGATAATACTAGTGCAATCAACATCTCTAAAAATCCTATCTCACATTCACGAACTAAACACATTGAGATTAGACATCATTTTCTTCATGATCATGTGCAAAAAGGAGATATGGCTCTTGAGTTTGTATGCACTAATGAACAGTGGGCCGACATATTCACTAAACCACTACCTGAGGGTAGGTTCATACAAATTAGACATGAGTTAGGCTTAATGCATAGTAGAGAAGCTTCCTAAACTTAAATGTCTCATATCTTGCATAATTTTAGGGGGAGCTCTCTCATAGGAACTTTCCAAGTCTTAGCAACTAGTTCCACTGTTGACTTATCTTCGTGCTTTAGACTTTATGAAAGTTGATTATTGACTATGTGCACAGTTCATATTTCTATTGTATGCTTACATTACTTCTCATTTGTGCTTCACAATTTGTCCGATTCATGTTCATATTGATATTTTATTTGCTATAATTGGACCATACTGAACTGTTTGAGTAGTTGTGGATAAATTTCTAGGAAATTTTAAACTCAAACAGGTTATGTTTATACAAGATGTCTTTTGGAAATTTTGATTTACAAACGGCACTCTGCCGAAATTTTTCAAAAATCTTTCCAAAATTTATCATGCATAAATGTAATAATCACCTATTGCCTAGGATTTTAATTTATATTGCCCTTTTTGCTGTTGCCAAGAGGGGGAGATGGAAAGAGGCAAATGGAAAGAGGTAAAAATGATGTGTTTATAGGTTTATTTAAAAATACATTGGATGCATATTGCGAGGGGGAGCCTTCTTGGGCTTAACCCTATATTTTTCCAATCATATTTTTCATCATCAAAAAGGGGGAGAATATTGACCTTATAGGTCACGACCAGTTTTGATAATGACAAAACTCTTGTATTTAATGAATATCTAGTTCCTGCGCAGGTCTACATTAGAAGATACATTGACGGCACGAAGAGAAAGTGAACTTGAAGACCAAATCTTTTTTTTGTAATGCATTTCATATCTATTTGGTTTGTAATAGTAATTAGGTAATTTGGTTTGTAATAAGCTCACACGCATCACATGTATGGTTTATTTTGTAAGCTCAAACAAACCGTGAGTGAGAAATGACCTTAGAAACACCTTAGGGCTTACCCTTTGGTCGACCGACATCAGACTTTTTTGGTGTCTTAAATTTGGACTCCAAGTGACCCTAGGAACCACACATTTTCACACATACTCGTTAGGCACTTGAATAGGGCTTGTATGCTTCAAGACGGGACCAAAATGCACACTTGGTGCACTTTCGATCGACCAGCCAAGTCAGTTCATTTTGACCTAGTTGACCGAAACCTCCATGGGTTAACTAATTGACCAAAGTCCTGGTCGACTGAACCAGAATAGTTCAAAAAGCCTCAGTCGATCGAAACCCTCTCTAGTCAACATTTTGACCACCTGGTTGACCGAACCAGGTAGTTCAAGAAGCCCTGGTCGACCAAAACCCCCTGGGATCAAAAGTTTGACCATCTGGTCGATCGAGACAGAAATGAACTCCAACTACCTGATCAACCGAGGGTCTTTGGGAGAAATCCCAGTGGTCTAGTCGACTGAACCAGCCAGTTCAAAATGGCCTGGTCGACTGAACCTTAGAAAATTGAGAAATCGCCCTCTCCTGGTCGACTGAGCCCTCAGTTCAAAAGTCCCCTCGTCAACCGAACCATATGATTCCTGGTCGACTGAAACTAATCTGGTCGATCGGACCACTCGGGTTGCACCTAATTTTTTACCGCAGTTAAAATTTCTAAACAAGGTTAAAATGTTTTAAACATTATTAAAACTTTTCTAACAAACCCTAATAGGTCCCCAACGGTCAAAAACTTCGGTATGTCTATATATACTCCTTCATTTGGGATAATTAAGGATTGATTAACAGAAGGATTAAAAATTTCTCTCTCAAGCAAAAATACTCTCTTTTGATTCCAATTGCCCATACTTTCCCTACAAACACTCCAGCTTTCCTTCTCAAGTTGAAAATATGTAAGAGCTTTGAATGTATATTCAAAAAGGTTTTGCTCTCATTGTTTGAAGTATTTTGAATCGATTTTTCTAACGAGAGCATAACCTAAGCATTTTTAGGAGGCTTTACTAATAAGCCTACCCTAAGAAGGCTTGTGGTGAACTTCCAAGTATTGCATTATCATTGCAATATCTTTGGAAGTTTGTATTTGTTTTTGGTTTGCAAAAACATTTTCAAACTTACTCAAATATCTTGTGGAATCTTTATTGAACTATTTGTGAAAAGATATTTGTGCTTGTTACATTAATCTTTGTGGCAATATCCATTCAAGTCTATATCATTTGCTAAAATACAGAGATTATCTATTTTGCAATCCAAGCATATACATATTCATGTGATTGAGACATTCTACTAATTTATATTCTTTATTCTGCATGAACACATTTGATTGAAACATTTTGAAATACACAGATTGTTGTTGATACTCTCACGTACTCACTACACTGATAGAAAATATTTTTGAGAGCTAAACTATTTAGACCACACTGAGCTTACATTTTAAATCATTTGTAGTGTTTGTGATCGTGCGCATTTGTGGTACAAATTTGCTTTACATAAAAGCACCCTTATATTGTACCTTTTAATTGTATATCTGAGAGATTCCAGGCGTGGCCTGAGGGGACAGTAATCCAGCCCGGTAAGGATTGGTGTAAAGGTTGAGGTCAGCCCTGTGTTAATTTCACCTGGTTTGTATAGGTGCCGCTCCACCCGTTTAAGTGAGAAAGTTATTGTGATAATCCTTGTGCTGGTTAGCCAAGGTGGGGACGTAGGCAGTTGGCCGAACCTCGATAACATATCCTTGTGTCACCCTTCTCTTACTACTTTCTAGTGCTTGTGAAATTGATTAAACTGCTTTATTTAATTTCTGATATTACTTGCACTAGATTGACCATAGGATTGTGAACATACTGCTGTTAGGAGGAATACCGAGGGCATAGATTTTTAAAATACTAATTCATGCCCCCCCCTCTTGGGATCATGGTAAAGCTAACATATATATATATATATATATATATATATATATGCTTTAATCCTTGTGGCTTCCATGGCTTCATCACCTTCCGTGCATGCTAAGTAATGTTTCTGCTCACATTCTCAATGCACAGATCAAATACCAAGTGATTTGTCATTATCAAAATAGGATTGAATTCATAGAGTCAACAAAGGATGATGCATTCAAAAGGAGAATTATCACCTTTAGATTTGATCATTCCTTAGCAAAAAATGGAAATAAAATAACAATAATTGTCTAAAGTTTGATTTTTCCTTAATCCGTTCCCTTTGTAAGATTAGACCAATATTGTAAATGAAGCTTTTTAATATGTTAGAAGTTTAATGGAGCTTTTTAATATGTTGTGTAGCTTGTAATACCCATTATTATAGACTTTGTGTATGACACAAAAATCCTCTTACATGGCAATAAAATGTTGTGTTGGGAGCTCATGGCGAACATGATTAGCTGCTCATAGAACTATTCCATTATTTACGTAAGGAATGTCCATTTTATAAACTAAGGAAGTTGGATTTGGAGCTAGAAATTTGAAGATGAAATCTCTATCGCTACTTAGGAGATAGAATCTTGATCTAGTGACAAGAATGACACACTACAAGTATCCACTAAAGGGGCTTTTTGACCTACTAGTAAGGAGGTGGACTCTCCATGTATCGAATCAAAGAAGGTAATTTTGTTTAAAGGGGGCTTCTTAAGCTGGAGTAGTGTTGTTGCCATGGTCTCTAGATCTAGGAGGTGTGATAACATTCTTATTCTCAGTTTTGATGGAGTTAATTGAAGGAGTTGAGTACTTCTTTGAGGTTGGATTATGGTAATTGATGTATAGACGGTTTGGTTTAAGGTGCTCACAACTTAATTAGGACACTTTGCATTTTTGTAAAGGATGCTAAAAAATTTTACTTTTGAGGATTGAAGCATTTAAGCCATATATATAATACAAAAAATTCATAAGAAGCTTGTGGGTCCATAGGTGGTCATATGAATCCAACACGTTTTCTTCTTCCAATGTGAGGAGTACTACTACGTAGGAAGTTTTTGGAAGGTGACTGGGTTCTTTTCTTGAGAAACACTCTTCTCCAATGTAGTGGTTGAAATCTAAATGTTGGTCCTTAAATACAAATGGGAAACGATGTTCTGTACAAGTCATGAGATGTATGGAGATTGCTAGAGGAGAATTGTACTATCATTAAGTGTTGTATTTGTGTAGCTCTTATACTTTGTGGAGTACATAGAAAAAAGGAAGAAAAACATATATGAAGTCTTTTGGTGATGAGCAGTAGGGACTCGCCGATGAGTGTGCCTCACTCATTGACGAGGAGATATTGAGAATTAGAAAAATTTAGAAGTTTTGAGATACCGAGAGCAGAAAAATCAAAAATTCAGTGAATCATCAACGAGTAAACCCTGCACGTCAATGAGTGGACCCTTCTTGTCGACGAGTGCTCTAGGGGCTGCGAGAAAGAATTCAAATTTTGAATGTGAACGTTGGTACGGTGGGGTATTTGGAGGGAAGCTTTTGAGGGGTTGATAATTATGTCTTTCTGAGCATATCTTGAAAAGAGAGATCATTGTAACCATTGTATTGTGTACTTTCATTTTCATAGTGAAATCCTTTGCCAGATTGCCCTCGTGGATGTAGGCTTTTTCGAACCATGTGAATCATCGTGTTGATTCTTGTTGCTTTCAGATATACTGCATGTGTGAATTGTATTTTGTGCTTCATTTGCTTGCTGCATTTTATATTTCTGTTGTGCAACTCATACTCGGTTCTTACAACATTGGTAACAGAGCGTTGTTGTCATGGTATTGGGTTCTTCTTCTGGAAGGTTTGGCGTTGTCAAATTCGATGGAACTGAAAACTTCTATTTATGGCAGAGGAGAGTGAAGGATGTACTTGTGCGGTAAGGGATGGTGAAGGCTTTGTATGGCATTCAACCGGTCGGTATGGATAAGGCAACTTGGAGAGAATTGGAGGCAAAGGTCGTTTCCATAATATGGTTGTGTTTGACCGACTAAGTATCATCTTGTTGACCTTATAGGTCACGCCCAGTTTTGATAATGACAATACTCATGTATTTAATGAATATCTAGCTCATGTGCATGTCTATATTAGCAGATACTTTGATGGCACGTGAAAGCTTAAGGCTTGAAGACCAGTTCATGTTTTTCAGTTATAAAGTATTTCATTTGTGAAAATTGGTCTGTAATAGTAAATAGGTCTTTGGTTTGTAATAAGCACACACACAACACATGCGTGGTTTATTATGTAAGCTCAAACAAACCATAAATGAAAAATAACAGTAGAAAGACCTTAGGGTTTTCCCTTTGGTCGACCAACACCGGATTTTTTCGGTGTCTTCAAAATTGGACCCAAAGTGACCCTAGGACACACACATTTGCACCTATATTTGATAGGCACTTGATTAGGGTTTGTGTGATGCATAACAAGACCGAAATGCACACATTGTGCACTTTCAGTCGACCGGCCAAGGTAGTTCATTTTGCCCTAGTCGACCGAAACTGGCTTGGGTCAATAGTTGACCATGGTCCCGATTGACCGAACCATTATAGTTCAAAACTCCTGGTCGACTAAAACCCTCTGGGGTCAAATGTTTGACCATCTGGTTGACCGAGATAAAAATGAACTCCAACAACCTAGTCGACCGAGCGTCCTTGGGAAAAATCCCAATGGTCTGGTCGACCGAACCAGCCAGTTCAAAATGGCCCGGTCGACCAAACCTCAGAGAAATAGGAAATCGGTCACTTTCGGTCGACGGACCACTCAGTTTAAAAATGCCCTGGTCGACCGAACCATATGAGTCCTAGTCGACCGAACTTGTTTTGGTCGACAGGACCTCTCAGGTTGCCCCTCATTTTTTACCACAATTAATATTTTTAAACAGGGTTAAAATATTTGAAAGGTCATTAAACTTTCCTAATAATTCCTTATAGGTCCCCAATGGTCAAAAATCATGGGGTGTCTATATATACCTTTCATTTGGGAAAATTAGCACTTGATTAGCAAATAAGATTAAAAATTTTCTCTCAAACAAAAATACTCTCTTTTGTTCCTACTACTCATATTCTTTCTACAAACACTCTAACTTACCTTCAAAAGTTCTAAATCATCCGTAAGTGTTCTTGAGTGTTTAGATAGGAAGGTTTGCTCTCTCATTGTTGTGAGATTTGATTCTTTCTTTATTAAGAGCGAGACCAACAAGATTCTTAAGGGACTTTGCTAATAAGTTCATCCTAAGAAGACTTTATTAGATCTTCTGAGATTGCATATTTGTTGCAAAATCTTGAGAAGCTCTTATTTGCTTTTGGTTGCGAAATATTTTCAAAATTATTTACAAATATCTATTGTGCTTTATCTTGAAAACCTTTTGAAGAGATATTTGTTTTTGAGGTGAAACATCTTTGTTGCAATATTTATTCACTCACATACTATTTGCTGAATACAAAGATTATCCATTTTGCAATCCAAGCATATACATATTCACGTGATTGAGATATTCTACTGATTGATATTCTTGAGGCTTGCTTGATATTCTGTGTGAACACGTTCGATTGAATATTTTAAAGTGCACAGATTGTTATTGATACTCTCACGTATTCATTACACTGATAGAAAATACCTTTGAGAGTTGAACTATTTAGAACACACTGAGCTTACATTTTAAATCATCCGTGGTGTATGTGATTGAGCGCATTTGTGCAAATTTTCTTTACGTGAAAGCACTTTTATATTGTACCATTTGATTGTATATCTGAGTGATTCTAGGTGTGGCCCGAGGGGGCGGTAATCTAGCCCGGTAAGGATTGGTGTAAAGGTTGAGATCAGCCCTGTGCTAATTGACCTGGTTTGTATAGGTGCCGCTCCACCCGTTTAAGTGAGCAAGTTATTGTGGTAATCCTTGTGCTAGTTAGCCAAGGCGGGGACGTAGGCAGTTGGTCGAACCTCGATAACATATCTGCGTGTCACCCTCTCTTTACTACTTTCTGGTGCTTGTGTTGTTGTTTAAATTGCTTTATTTAATTTCTGGTATATTTATATTATTTGCACTAGATTGACCATAGGGTTGTGAACATACTGTTGTTAGGAGGAATACCTAGGGATTAAAATTTTAAAAAATACCAATTCAGCCCCCCTCTTAGGATCACGGTAAAGCTAACACATCTGATCGAGGGGGATTCTCCAACGGCTGGGTGGTAAAATTTAGAAAGCCGGTCCATGTCCAAATCACTTTCAAATAAATTATTTCTTAAGTAGCATCTTTATTGGCTTAAGATGGTTGATGGTTCGAACTTAAATCAGCACATCAATGCATTTAATTAAATCATAAGTGATTTAATGAGTGTTGATGTTAAGTTTGATGAAGATGATAAGGCTTTGATGTTACTAAACTCAATGCCAATGACTCATACTTATGAAAATTTATTTACCACTCTTACATGGGGAAAAGAGACTCTTAATTTAGAGGAGGTAAAAAGTGCTTTACTGAATTTTCATCAAATGCTAAAATTTTGGGATGAAAACCCACACGGAGAAGGACTTGAGGTGAAAGGTAACAATAAGAGTGGCAAAGGAAAGTTCAAAAGTGGATAAAGTAAAAAATATCGTACTCAATCCAAGAAGAAAAAGTATATCTAGTTTTATAATGCGGTAAAAAAGGGCATGTGAAACCGAAGTGTCCAGATTGGAAGAAAGGAAGTGCTGAAAAGCATGAAAGGACTTTAAAATCAGCAAATGTTGTCTAAGAAGAAAATTCAGTTTGTAGTGATGGTGATGTAGTTTCACTTTTGTCAGGGTCAGATCATCTTACGGACTCATGGATACTTGACTCGATACGTTCTTATCATATGACTCCGAATAAGGAGTGGCTTATTAATTAGAAGTTGGTAAATTAAGGTTCAGATTTTATGGATAATGATGTTTGTTGTAAGATCATTGGCATTAAAATGTTAAAACTAAAATGTTTGATGGTGCATCAAGAACCTTGAGTAATGTAAGACACATACCGGAGCTAAGGAAGAGTCTTATTTCACTTGGCACCTTGGACTATAACGGTTTCAATTACAAGTCCGAAGGTGGGGTCATGAAAGTATAGAATGGTAATCTGATAGTAATGAAAGGGCAAAAATTAGATGGAAATATTTACACATTGTAGGGAACTACTGTTGTAGGTGTAGCTACAGTCGTAGATGTTAAATCTGATGAAACCATCTTGTGGCATATGTGTATTGGGCATATAGGGGAACATGGTATTAAGGAACTTAATAAAAGGAAACTCTTGAAAGGTATGAAAACATGTAAGCTGGATTTTTGCAAGATTTGTGTTCTTAGAAAACAAAATAGGGAAAAATTCAAATCAGCTACACATAAGACAGAAGGCATTCCTGATTATGTATATTCCGATGTTTGGGGCTCAATTAGAGTAGCATCAAGAGGTGGACATGTGTTTTATATTAGTTTTGTTGACGTCTACTCACAAAAAGTCTGGGTATACTTCATGCGGCACAAGTTTGATACGTTTGTTAGGTTCAAGTTGTGGAAAGCTGAAGTGAAAAAAACAAATGGGGTGGAGAGTCAAATGTCTAAGGTCAGACAATGGGACCAAGTACACTGATTCAAGGTTCATGGAGTTTTGTGAGAAGAAGGGCATTAAGAGACACTAAACAATATGTTGGACGCCTCAACAAAACGGTGTGGCTAAAAGGATAAACCAAACTCTAGCTAAAAGAGCTCGGTGTCTCGAGCTTAATCCAGGGCTACCCAAAAACTTCTGGGCCAGGGCAATTAGTACAACTTGTTTCTTGATAAAAAAAACACCAAGGGTATCACTAAAGGGGAAAGTGGTAGAAGAGGTATGGACAGGAAATGCAATAGACTACTTCAAATTTAAGGTATTCGGTTGTCTAGCCTATGTTCACGTGTCTAGTGAGGAGAGATCGAAGCTTGATGCCAAGTCCATACGTTGCGCTATTTTTGGGATATCAAAAAGGTGTTCAAGTTGTGGGATCAAGTGACAAATAAGGTGGTGATTAGTAGATATGAAAAGCAAGGTGTAGTCCTAAGAGGGGGGTGAATTGGGTTTTAAAATTTCTTTTAATTCTCTTTCAAGATTCCTTAACCTGTTTTAAGTGTTAATTTAATTCTTTCAATGAATTCTTGATTTCTTGTTGTTTTACCAAATACACAAGAACTTAATTTCTTTTCTACAATCAACAACACAACTATGTAAACATCCAAGTAATCAAATCAATCATCCAAGTAATCCTATCAACCACAATTTGAAAGTAAACAACAAAACCAAGATTTAAAATATACAACACTTTGGTAATATAAGAACTTAAGATGGTTGTTTGTTTATATAAGCCCTATGAATACAAATTTGAACCAAGCGTTGTAGTGAATGATAATTTATGCTTGCTAATATAGATTTGCTTCTTCAATATGATTTTTAACAAAACATTCAAAATCACACTTCTTCCCAATGTTCAGCTTTTAAATAAACATTCGGTTTAATAAGTTAAGGATGATCAACCAATGTAGTCGCTTTCGATTTCAGTAATCAATGTTGATCAAACCAAAACAAATTATCTTCCGGTCTACTTAACAACCAAACATTTAGAATTCAAAGATTTATATAGCATCAACACAATTCATAAATTTTGCTAAAAAGTAAAGAGTAGGGAAGAGAGAGAGTGGGATTGGGATTTTTACGAGGTTTGGCTTATACCTAGCCTACGTCCTCGCCATTGGTAAACCACCAAAGGATTCACTAAACTTGTTCATTTATCGAGCGGAACAATACCTTTACACACTCCTTCAGTAGGCCAAAGCCCGCCTCTCCAAATGATGTACCCTCGTTCGGTCACTCCTTCAATTAGGGCTTGCCTCTCTAAATAATATCTCCTTTCTTAGTCAAAGGTCCAAAATACCCTTAGAATCGTCAATCTACAAGATACAAATCAAATATTTGTGTACAAAGAATTTGCTCCTACAATAGCTTATTAGTACAACAATTCAGAACTATATGCTTCAAAGTAAATAACAATATGGAATTTAACTTAAAGTTCAACGAAGTATATCACCGATTAATTCTTTCAATGATTGAAAGATTTAGAATTTGTAGCACAAGATTGGTGAATAGAATCAGCAAGAACTCAGTAAGCTTCGTGCAAGTTGAGAGCAAGAGAGAGCCTTGAGAATTTAAGAGCAATTGAGAGAGATGCTGAATTTAATTCTTAGTTTATTGATTCAATGATCTTTGAAGTTTATATATAGACTTAAAAAGGTATGTAACTTGATCCGCAAGTGACTTAAAGTATTCTCCAAATTTTCACAAAGTTTGAGCACCAAGCAACCTTATTTAAAAAATTTGACCGTTACGAAAATTTCAAAACAGTTGCGTGACAGTTGACTGTCCATTTTTGGAAGTCAGCTGTCTAGTTAAATTGAAGGGACAGAAAGATGGCAGTCACCTTTCTAAATGTAGATAGGCATCTCAAAATGCACAGACAGTCGTCTGTCAAGTACTTGACAGTCGTCTGTAATGTTGTCAGCTTCAAGAACCCTTCAATATTGTGGTCATGACATTTTCTGTGTAACTCCAAATTTGACAAGCTTGGTGTCAAAAGAAAGCTAAGATAAAATACTAAAACGTTTATGTTGAACACATTTTAAAATAAAGATTCTTTGATAGATAAAAATGTACGTCACTGCCGATGTAGAAAAAATGACAGCAATTTGGAAATCTTCTTTTTGGTGTTTTTCATTCCAAAAATGATTCTAACCTTTTTGAAACAATTTTTGACCTTATAAAAATATTTTCCAAGTGCGTTAAAAGGTATCTTGGTCCAATAAATTAACATAAGAGCTTCATGCATTCATAGTGAAATTTTTTGAAGTACTTACATGAAATTTCCTAAACTCTTTCGAATTTTCAATTCTTGAATTCCTTAAGGCTTTTATACTTGTTTCATCTTTCTTTGAGCTTTCATCAAGTTCTCTTTAATCCTCATGCTCTCAATTTTTGCTTAAAACTTCTCCCCCTTTTGACATCAATCAAAAAGGAAAAAAAAAATGATTGAGTTAAAATAACATCACATTTTGAGCATATCATCAAACATGCATATCAAACATATTTGCACACTCAATTTATTATTTTTCAATATAGCATTTGTAGTGTGTTTTAATAGTCATGTATATGAGTTGTAACATCTTTACTAACAACTTTTTCCCCCTTTGACATTATTCAAGATACTAATTGTTGATTTTATGATACCAATTTAAAATTTAATTCATGATATCAATTGATTAAAATAGAAAAAAAATCATAATATAAGCAATAAGTCATAACACTCTCCCTGAATTCAATACATTCAGTTTTGTTACCAATTATACTTTTATCATCCCATGTTTCAAAACATTGATTCACATCATGTATCAAATATCAATATCATGCTAATATCATCAATGTCATACCATGCTCATAGATATAATCATACTTGTCATGCTCACAAACAAATTGAACTTTTAGATTGTAATACCAAGTGAGCTTTTAAATTTTGATATCAATTAAAATATTCATAGATACCAAAGTAATTTATAGATACCAAAGTCATATTCACATTATGCATAGCTCATGGATACCAATATAACTATTATATCTTTCATAGCTCATAAATATTTATATAAAGAGTAGTAAGTTTATCCATGTGATTCATCAATAGCATGCATGGTCAAGAATTAATCTCATATAAAAATTCATGCTTTTCCTCAATAATCTCATGCTCAAATTTTCAACATAGTGAGCCATAAAATATCAATATAAGTCAAGTCAAGTCATGTCATACATATGAAGCATATAGCATATCATATAGGCATGTAAGCATGTAACATATAGACTTTCATTCTCAAATATCTTTTTCTTAATCAAGGTACTTATGTGATAAGCTCAATTTGATATTTTCTTAAGTTAAGCCTTGTAAAAATCATCCTATGATGTTTGCCAACAATGCCATTTTGAATTTGTTATAATAAGTCCTTAAACTCATCTTTCAACTAGTTCATTTGTTGATCATGAATTAAGTTACTTTCTCAATTTTTAAAGCGGAATGACTTAATCCATGAAAATTTTCATTTATGAACTAGTCTTTCATTTTGGTACCCAAACTTTCTTGGGTCCGGTTGGTTTTATAAAGGATGTTTATTTTACTCTTCATACTTGTTTATTTTTTACACCCTTTCTCTTAAATGGACATTCAAACTTTATATGCCCTTTTTTTCTTGCATTGATAGCATATGGTGTTAGTGTAGGCATTAGAGGATGTGCGAGTATAATCTTTGGAAGTTTTCAAAAAATAACCAATGTAAAGATTCTTCTTTTTTTTTTTTTTTTTTAATTCCATTAAAACCAATATCTTCTTTATTTAGAGACATTATTTGTGAGCTTATCATTTTGTCAAAGTTTGCATTTCCTTTTGTGAAGTTATAAATGATATTTTCTTTATCTTCAACTTGATTTTTGAGATCATTTATTTCAATGTCTTTCTTGTTATCAACATTCTTTTGTGATTTCTCTAATTCTAAAGATAATTTTCTTATTTTATCCTCTAATTCAGAAATATATATATCTTTCTCATATACTCTAGAGGATAGGGATCAAAGGTCTTCTATTATTTTTTCATTCTTGCATTCTAATTCTTTAATTTATAAGTCTTTTTCTTTTTCAGCAAGATTTTTGTATTCTAACTCCTTTGTCATGGCTTCATTCTTACTTTCTATTTTCTTGATTCTTGAATCTTTTTCTCTTTCAGTAGTTCTAAGGGATTCTAACTCTTTCATTATACCTTCATTATTGTTTTTCAATGATGAGTTTTGTTTGGTTACATTGATTAGCATTTTATTTACTTTGAATAAGTCATTTTGAAGTTCTTCATAAGATGGCATGCACTCATCATTGAAATCATCACTACAAGAATTATTTGAAGATTTAGATGAGGAGCTTTCCTCATCTTCCCAAGCCATAAAGCAAGTTTAAGCAACCTCTTAGTCACCTGATTCATATTCCGAACTACTTGTACTTATGTTGTCCCAAGTAGTGGCTTTCATGGCCTTTTTGTTTTTCTTCTTAGACTCTTTCTTTAGTAATGGACATTCTGGTTTTATATGTCTAGCTTTGTTGCAATTATAACATGTAGGAGTTTTATTTTTAGATTTCTTTTTGCTAATTTCTTCTTCTTTTGATTCGGAGTCTTGGTTTCTTCTTTTAAATTTGTTTCTCCTTCTAAGAATTTTTGCTAGCTTCTTAGATATGAAGGCTAGTTCATCTTCATCCATTTCTTCTTCACTACTAGATTTTTCTTTTGAGGTTTTAAAGGCTATTTGATTCTTGGGCTTTGGTTTTTCCACTCTTTTCATTTATTGTCATTTCGTATGTGAGGAGAGAACCTATAAGTTCATCTAAGGAAGTGGTTTTCAGATTTCTTCCTTCCCTTATGGTAGTGGCTTTTGGTTCCCATATAGTTGGTAGCCTTCTAAGAATTATCCTTATTATCTCATAAGTAGTGTAGGTTTTTCCTAGTGCATTTAGGGAATTTATTATGTGAGTGAATCTAGTGAACATATTAGTTATGGATTCATCCGGGTTCATCCAA